>NC_057688.1:6120354-6129526 GCF_014466175.1 Vespula pensylvanica
ACTCGCGAATAAAATTTATAGTAGATGTTTTTGCTTTTTATTGAGTCGTTAAATAAAGTAAAACGTAAGTAGTATTAAGTAGTATTTTGTTAGTTCATTATTTTTATATCTACAACGAAGTTAAATAAATCAATATAAAAATCTACAGATACGTGCCGGGTAAAACAAATCGATAAGCCACAGAAATTTCAGGGTACGTCGGAATTCAATTTTACGACAGGGTCGTCGCGCGGAAATGAACCCTTTTTAAATGTGGATTAAAATATCGTTGTGGTAAATTTCATTGAAATTATTCACTTCATTGAAATCATTATTATTATTATCAGCGCGTACGAGTCGTATATTATGTTTACAATTTCCGACGAGCGAAAGAAAAAAAAATGAAAATAAATTCCAAGAATTTTATTCTAATAACAAGTCCGTATTGGAGTATCGTAGAGACATTCGCAGAAGCAAATTTTTTTCCCAAGTAAACAAACGAAAATGGGAAGAAAGCATAGCACCGATCGAGTCGGAAGGAAACACTTCGGGCCGTCGGATGCGGACGACGTAAAGGGCCGAACCGTCGGTTCTTAGCTTCGAGACCTCGTAAAAACTCCACGAAGGCTTCCGAACCCCCGCTTTTTTTTCTTCTGACTCTCTTCTTAAAGTTACGCATTTTTTTTTTCATCCTCAAGGACATCGATTGCTAGGCCAAGTCGTTTAACCAGGCAGGAGTTAGTTCGTCTTTGACCTACGCGGTCGTAACATCGGTTGTAAAGGTTCTTCAATGGTTCGCGTTGGTTAATTAGAGAAGTTTGAAAAATCGAAAAAGACAATGAAATCAAACGCTAATTATAATCGTTCGGAGGATCACGACGAAACGGAATATTTCTTTTAGTGAACGAATAAGAAGATAACGAAAATTCAGAAAGGGTGGATTATAAATTCCAACGAATTCGTTCGTACAAACGAAAAGCTCGTAATACTCTACGCGATTTCCCGAGCTCGTGCTAGCAATGACGGTAACACGTAGGAACAGAGGTAATCGAGGTATAAATAACGATAACATATGAGCTCGATGCGAAGTGCACCAGTACTATTTTGACTGGGTCTCTCGAAAGCGCAATAACTGGAGCACTCGGGAATCCATATATATTTCGTCTACAATCGGCTTTACGACATAGCGGAACGAGTTAACTAGATAAATTAGTTGAGTCGGCTCGGAGCTGAAATAATCGTTCGAACTGGTTCATGGCTTTGATGTAGGTAAGTACTACCTGTGGTCATTTAACGAGACATCGGAGAAATTATTGCGACTGGTCCTAGGTAGTTTAATAGGCACTCAATTGATCGAGAATCAATGAGGACGACACATTGTCGTACGAGATTCGAAGAAAAATGGAGGAATAGCCGTTCCAAAATGGCGTCGGTTTGCATCCCATCGGAGATTTCTTCTTCCGTTCCGTGTACGACCGACTCGACTATTTATAGTCCTTCTCGCTTTTGTCATGTCTACCGGTGTAAGATAAATAAATAGTCGACTCGAGAGAAACGTACGAGTCTCCGGAGTAATCTTAAAGCACACGACCGGCCGTTAGTTTCGCTCGTCGCTCGTTCGTAGCCGCATGAACGCAACTCGAAGAGTATAGCGACAACGACCTCTAACCGTAGTCGACAAAAATATTCCCTTTTAACAAACGCCTAATGCCATCGCCATCGTCATCGTCATCGTTCGAAAAGTAAAAAATATCCTTGGCTTTGCCGAGGCTCGAACCGAGATACTATTTTTGCTGATCGAAAAAACAAGCCGAGTTTCGAGAGGCAAGACGACGCGTCTAATCGTCCTACGACACTCGTCGAGACGTCGTTCTTCGCGCCAAGATTTTGCGAAATTCTGACGCGAGACACCGCGTCGCTTCGTGCGTTGAAATTGTCGCGAATTTTTATCCTTTCGACGTCGTAAATATTCCAAAGCAATGGGGAGAACGTCGTAAGTGTCGAGACGCTTGACATAGCACGAACGGTAGATTTGGATCGTAGAATTTACGAGTTCTCCGATATCGTCCCTCATATTTCGATGGATATTATTATCGCCAATGACTTACATTGCCTTCCAATGAGCGAGGATTAACGAGCTCCCTCCTGTATATTACGTTGCACGGCTCAATATGGTGCGTATTAATTATTTCAACTCGTTTATTTGCATCTCTTCTAAAAATAAATCTTGGTTAAGAGTAAAAGAGTTTCCAATCGAATTGGAAACGAGACAAAAAAAAAAGAAAACCAAACAAAAAAAAAGAACGTACATAGGTATCTACCAAAGCAATTATTTTTTGTATTGTTTTAACATAATTCGTCGTTCTTATAAATAGAATTAAAGAAACTCGAAAGAGAAAAAAAAAAGAAACGAAAGGAACGTTCGTAATGGCGAGCGAATAATATTCGAGAAAGATCGATTTGAACTTTGGTAGTACACATTTAAAAGTTAGTGAGATGCGGAACGTGGATGTCTACGGCCCGTCGAACAGAGGACAAACCGACCCGAAGATAAGGCCTAATCATCGTCGATATTGCCAGCTCGCGTCGATCGTCGACTTCCGTGAAGCGGAACGTCCAACGCTTGAAAAATCTTCGATCGTCGCTTGGCGTTCTTCATCAGTCGACAGTCTCTCCGTTCGTATAGATAGGATGTAAAACGACAAACGAGAAGAAAAGAACACGTCGACGTATCTCGTACAGGCTTGAACGATACGACACTCTCCCTTTCTCTCTCTCTCTCTCTCTCTCTCTCTCTCTCTCTCTCTCTCTCTCTCTCTCTCTAGTAAAGTATGACGCTAATGGTGAGTTCGAGTCTCGTGTTTCGTTTTTCGGAAACACCGAATAAATTTCCAAGAGTTTTCAAACCTTTCCCGATAAACTCGGTCTCGTAGCGACAGTTTCGTCGATAACGCAAGAAAATATTTTAAAGAAGACGAAAACACATAAGTAAGTACGTATTTACTTACTTACCTAATTCTGCATCATCGATTACCACTCCGAAGTGCAAAATAAAAGCGATTATCCAAAAGTAGCGAAGAAAGATAGGAGGGGAGGACGTGTGGAATCGAGAAGAGATTTTCTCGGCTGTTAAGGAGTAGCGCGGGCAATGATCAGGGAACAGAGTGTATGAAGATAAAAAGAAAAAGAAAGGCGAAAATAAGAAGGAGAGGAAGATAGGAGAAGTACAGGAGGAGCCGTGGCGTTCGGGCAGGTCAGGAACTCGTTGCCATATCAATATACCTAAGTGAAATGATACGAGTCGGCCGTAAAGCTCGACAGTAATGACGCATTAGGGGGTTGCCGGGCCGATTTAGCCGGCTATCAAACAAAAGGCAACTTTTACCGGATCCGGCCGAGGCGGTCGGTGTCGGTGGCGATGGCGGACGAGCGAGTTGGCTGTGCTGACTGGCGCGCGCGCGCGCGCTCATTCTCTCTCTCTCTCTCTCTCTCTCTCTCTCTCTCTCTCTCTCTCTCTTTCTCGCGAGCTCGAGCCCTCTTAAGAGGTTCGGCTGGCGCACTCGCGCCGAGAAAGTGCCGGGCCACTTATACCTGACGTTTTATGCGTTTTATAGGCGCGACGTGAGTTTCGTGTGCCAAACAGCGCATAAAAGTGCAATCAGATTGGTCGTTCTCGTCGTTACTGCGTTACGGATTATTCATGAGGACTCCGCCCGCTAAAACCGAGTCCTCCGCGCGCGCTCCAGCTCGTTCCTTGACGCGAGTCCCAGTCACCGCGAGAAGTTCCATTAACAACAGGATTATTATACCTTTATGCCGTCTTAAATATAATCGCTTATCGCGCGGCACTTTGTACCGATTACGTTGCATGTCCGCGAACCTACCGTGAGTGGACTCCCATCGCTACATTATTTATATTCATTCGCAATCGAAACTATATCAAACTAGTTTCTTTCTTAATTTCTAATAAAACGGAATCGAATAAGATTACTTATGAAAGCTCGAAATCGTTCGGACTAAGAAACGATAAAACGTAATCGAATGGAACGAGAGAGAGAGAGAGAGAGAGAGAGAGAGAGAGAGAGAGAGAGAGAGAGAGAGGAACGTGAAATGCAAGCCTCGGGAGACTTTGAAATTTTTTCGACGTGTTTTGTGATCGAAAATACGATCGTCTCGTATCATCGAAATTGGAAAATTAGTTTCGCGTCAAAAGGAGCGAGTAATGATAGTCTCCTCCAAAATTCGCGGTTGTTTCTCGAACGAGTCGACTTAACCGAGTCCTCACTTCCGAAAAATTAAGACGGATAATGACTATAATTCGATCGTTCTTAAAAGTTCCAGTAAAAGCTCCAATTTTCATACAACGTTGCTCTTCTTAAACACTTTTAACGCCGAGAGCGCGAAAATTGCGAGGCAAAAACCGTTCTTACTCCGATCGAGGCCCTGCCTGGTAGTAAGGTACCTAGTCTTTTAACAAAGGGCCCAGTCGCGATACTTATCGATTTTAATTCGATCTGTCGGCAAAGTACAAAAACGTAAAATTTTGATCGTTATCGTCTTGAGCATCGATGTGTCAAGATACGATCCGGAACCGGTTTTTATAAACTACGCCCAACGAAATTCGATTGTAAGACGAAGGAAGAGAACTTGAACGTTCGATAGATCTCGATAAAATTAAACCACAATAAGAAATATCATTCGCCATCGTGATGTATGTATGTAGGTACCTACCTACCCTACCCACGATCATTTTCAGTCGCTTATCGTATCAACCATAAAGTAACTCGTATTCATTAGAAAACATGCCCTCAATCGTTACTAAATTTACCCGTACACGTTGGGGATGATCTAAAGATTTTCCATAGCTACAAAGCCTACAATTTTAAAAATAATCCCGTAAATCGTCGTCCCAAACGTTTGTCTTTGCAAATGGAAAAAGCATTAAGCGACATTCTTTTTGGAAAACGAAAAATATTTCAACGGATGATTCCGATCTCTCAGTTTGAAACGATAAAACAGCTGACGTATATTTGACGACAATTTCGCAGTATCGTTTATTAATTACTCGAAATGTGCCTCGAATTAGTCGCCCTCGTAAACGATACGTCACGTATTCAATTTACAATCGCGCTACTCGCGACAGAATAAATTAATGTCCGCTCAATAGTGTCCCTCTCGCATAACAAATGTCGCATTATCGTGCGTATGCATGCACTATGTTCAGAAGGGAAAAAAAAAGAAAAAAGAAAAGATCGACGATCCAACGTTTTTCTTTTCTTTCTCAGCGAACAATCTTCTTGTAAAAAACAAGAATTACGAAAGACATTATACCTAGATATCTCAGTATATAAATTCGTTCGGCAATGAACGTGAAACTAAACGAAAATTTTCGTTCTTCACGAAATTCGTTGAAATTCATCGAATCATAAAAAACAATCGCCCTTCGCGTTACGAAAGCTAGATATACGCAGATTTTGAAATAAGAGTAACATCAACTTGGTAGAAAGGAGCTAGAAATAGCACAGGGCGAACCTAAAGAGGAAGGAGTATGAAAGAGTGGTGCGAACGATCGATGGGTTACGCATAGGCGTCTCTGCGACGGCGAATAACCTATAGGCGAGAAACTTTTCCAAAAGCACGTTACTTTAACTTAAGAGCAATCGACTCTATACGAGATAGTTACTTTCAAGATGAAGTATAAAAGAAAGGAAGATGGGAAGAAAAAAAAACGATACCTTCGATCGCGCATCGGGCCTTCGAATCCATAAGTGTTTTGCTCCCGCGTGACTCGGGCAGCGGCACGTGTCAAAGGGTAAAAGAGGGAAGAAGAAAGAGAAGAAAAAGCCGTGGCGGCGAAGCGTTTGCGTGTTTGCGCATGCGTGCAATGAAAAAGACAGAGATGGAGTGAAAAAGAAAGAGAAAGAGGGACGAAGAGCGTGGCTACATCCAAGATGGCCGCTGCTGCTTCGTCCTCACCCCACGTGATTCCTCGTTCTCACTCCTTCTCTTTTTCTCACACACACGTCTCTTTCTCTTTTTCTCCTCCTCTCTCACTTTCTCTGTCTTTCTTTTTCTTTCTTTCTCTCTCTCTCTCTCTCTCTCTCTCTCTCTCTCACTCGTTGAAAGACCGGCTCGCTCCTCGTCCAAAACCATCCACACGCAACTTTACACAGCTTCGCGTTTACGCCGAATATTTTTAAACCACCCAGTCAGTAGCCTCCTCTTCCCACTTTTGACTCTCCCAAACTTAACTTCTCTTTCTGCTCTCCTACGATGCATTCGTATTTCTAAATCATCGACGTTGCTTTACGGCGACGAGAATGCGCGGAAACGTGCACGTCGTCGATCGTGCATTGAAAACGCGTCCGCTCGTACTTTGTCGCACGATCCGCACCCTGATTCGATCTTCGATACAGAAGGGAAAGGAAGGGAAGCATAGTGGGGGATAAGGAGAAAGACCATAAGGGTAGAATCGAGTGTTTTGATTTCGTCGGAAAAAACGACGACTTTTAGTTTTTCGGATCGTAAAGTGCTCGCTTATTCGAGCAACTTCGATTATCTGAGATAGAAAGAATTTAATCAATGTTATCGCTGATTTAGTAATCGTTTTGAAAGGAAGGAATAAACATCATTATTTTATAACGAGTTTTAATCACTATCAAAGTTTCTATGCGTAATTATTATACACTCGCTGTATGAAGACAGACTATGATTTCGATAAAAAAGAAAAAGAGAGAGAAAGAGAAAGAGAAAGAGAGAATGGGAGAGAGAAAGAGAAAGAAATTAGATTGGACATCGTATGATAAAAACGAGCGACTCGGTAATTTCTCTCGCATCCAAAAAGCTCGTTGAACTTTGGTAAAGCGGTTCGGCACGAAAGGTTTCTAGTTCGAGAGTCACGCGAGAAGACGTACGATACGTCGCGTGTGGAAAGAAAGAGTGAGAGAGAGAAAGAGAGAGAGAGAGAGAGAAAGAGATGAAACAAGGAGCATGGTGTGTGTGGTCTGTGTTTATGTATATGTACGAGAGAACGAAAAGGAAAGAGAGAGAGAGAGAGAGAGAGAGAGACAAATAGACAGTAGGAGATGGGCGACGGTTTAGCGAAGGGGCTTTTCGAGAAGAAGGGTGGGGGTAGAGAGAGAGAGAGAGAACGAGTGAAAAGGAGGGAGGGAGAAACGAGGTACGTCGACACGATGGACCGAGGCACGGCAGCAGGGATGGAAGGAAGGAGAATCCAAGATGGCCGACGCGCGAGCGCGGCGTGCGCATCGCGCTCACCGAAACTCTTGACGAGGGCCACGGAAGCACGATGTGGAAGTGCGAAGCACGAGACAGTGAACTTTCCCGCGAGTGAACTCCGCTCTCGTCGTCGGCTTCCTCCGAGAACGACTTCGTGGACCAGGAGAAACGCGAGGACACGCGAAGCGCGCCGACCACGCCCAGGTCGCCACGACGGCGGCCATCTTGATCGCGTGATGCACCACGGTACACGAGGCGCTGCAACCCTAGCAACCGACTCTACTATCCTTCGCTGACGCCATCGGTCAGGTATTTCTCTCTCTCATATCTCCACTTTTCCAACGGATCATCTTTCTTTTCTTTTGACTTTTTCGTCCTCTGTCTTATTTATTAACTGCGTATAGAAATTAATAATATCGTTGCGTATCGCGTAGTATTTTGTTATGTCCTTTACGTCCTTGCGTCTTACCAATTCTCTTTGACGTCGATTATTCGAACGATTAAAAACATATCGGATGAGCGAATGTAGATATCTATGTATCATGTTTATAAACAATCTAAGCGCTTGTGCGCGCCTTCTAAATCGCTTACCTGAGTGGTTTTATCGTCGAAAAGAAAAGATCACTGCAAAATCATGAATTTATCGAATGTATTCTAAGGTAAAAGTTGAATGGAACATTATATTTATGTAAATAGTAGTGCATTTAAAATAAATAGGTACATTTTGATCTCGCGTAAGTAAGCAACGAGATTCTGAATGTCCTTATCGGTAGGTATAGAACAAAAAGTTCTGTTTATCTAAATGCGAGTCAAATAATAATCTATTTCGCGGAACGAATTCAACAAAATATTCGTGCGGATTCTTTAGATTGTATTTTTAACTGTCTTCTCATTGTTATACATCTCTATATGTGTATTTCAAAATGGTCATTCAACTCGAAAGAAAGAAAGCTTTTTCTCTTGGATGAAAGAAATAAATTAACGTTGAGTAAGTTGCGTTGTTGCAAAAATACGAAATGCTTACATAGCTAGGAGGTACTTACATACGTTCGTCGATTCGTACATTTATTTTTATCGTCGCGAGTTTCGATAGCATCGCATTTACCTAACTACGAGACATATCCCCTTACCGGAGCAGCAAACCTATAAAGCTGAGAGTACTTCGGCTCGAGTTTCACGAAGTCTCCCATCTCCGAGCGACTTATAGACGTGTTATATATCAGATAAACGTTTTCTCTCCTTCATACTCCCTTCTCTCCTACCCCGTACCATATTTGTACGCAAGTAGTAGCAACGTCGACTAAGCGCAATAAACTTTCGCCGATCCGAGATAAACTCATCGGTTGAAAACGGCGAAGTTACCAACGATATCGGAATATCAGCTTTTTCTCACAATCTTCCAGATACGTAGAAACGTATATCGTTCTTGAGACCGTATGAGATAAATCTCATCTTTGTCTCTCTCTCTCTCTCTCTCTCTCTCTCTCTCTCTCTTTCTCTTTTCATTTCTTTTTCTTTTCTTTTTTTCTATCATCAGAGGAACGCGAAACGACAAAAGAGAGTTCCACAGCGAAACGCAAAATTTGTTTTCGCGTCGGGAAGGTTCGAGTAATCGGCCGATATCGTACCGCCTCAACCTACATGGTTTGGCTTTCGACAAGGGTAAGCAAAAGTGGTAGGATGGAAGGAAGTCGGTGGGTAACTGTGATGGGTACGAGTAGTCGACTATCTCGAGGTATTCTACGTTCACAAGGAGGTGAGTCGACTCCGCCTCGCGAGATATCGTCAGAAAAACCGGCCGGAATTGCTTCATCCGAGCAAGAACTATCTCCCGCGGTGAATCTGGATATTAATCAGCGGAGACACACGGCCAGCGAAGAAACGCGGTAGAAGAAAGGATTGAGAGAAAAGAGAGAGAGAGAGAGAGAGAGAGAGAGAGAGAGAGAGAGAGAGA
>NC_057688.1:6132126-6212126 GCF_014466175.1 Vespula pensylvanica
TCAACGATAAAATTTACGTGGCAATAATAAAATCCGGTAAATATAGGTCTCGCGTACGGTGTAATTTTATAAAATGGATAAGCTTTCCTGTCGTTCTGTCGTCCATATTTAAAATCGATTGTTGACAACGAGACATAGTCATTTGGCGCATCTTTCAGAGAGAAATATATTTGTGCATTTAGCACGGTTCATAGAGGCGCACCTCGAGCACGTATAAGTATATACCTATCTCCCTAATCTAAAACGTCCTGACATCGGTCTGAACTTGTTAGCGCCTAGGGTTATCGTATACGATGTCATTAATGCACACGCCATAGCATCGCATTAAGTAGGTAGGTAGAACATCAACGATCGCGGAATAATTGCATCGTTCAAGCACGGTGATTCTAATTTTTCTACCCTTGTCGACAATTCTGCATAATTCGAAAAATTTGATTATCCATTAAACGGTAATTATATGTGTCGCAATTAATTTTTCAAAGTATATAATAAAAATAACTTTAATTTGATCGACTAAAATTTTGTTGATTACAGTAGAATTTAGAATTATCTGAAAGATAATGACAAATTTGTAGAGTTATCAATTAGAATTAAAGTAATTGTTGTATAAAGAAAATTTATATAATTATAAATCTTAATGTCGTTGTTGGGTAAATAAAATATTTTTCTTTTCTTTTTTTTTTTTTTTTTTTTTTTTTATTATACACGTAGAACGAAGAGAATAAGATGGAAATGACGAAAGGGAAAATCTGTGAATGAAGGAACTTCGAAGGGTAGTTTCGACGGCTCGGGAAAGTAATGATCGTTTGACGACGTCGAACGAACTCCCGTAGAGTGGCACAATGGTTGCTGCGACAATTTCGGTGACCGCAGAGCAGAGAGAAACTCTAAGCCTATTTTGCATAGGATTAGGGAAATTGAGACGAGCGTACCACCTGACGTGGTTTTGTTCAAACAACGCGGTACTCTCGTTTGTTTGCGTAGCGCAACCCACCTGCTTGCATTCGCTTTAATGATCATCGAAGTCGATGGTTATAGTCGAAGAATCTCATCTTGGTTCTTCCTAACTAACATAAGTGACTGGATATTAAAATTTCCATCCATGAAATTCATCCATCTCTACGGACCGTCGCTGTTATTTTAATTAACCGAAAGTCGTTCCTATGTTCTAACCAAACTGTGTCAATATTAAGGATTCCAGAAACTTCTAAATGCAATAACAACGATTCATAAATATTCATTCGGAACCAAAGTCGTTGTATGTATTAACGTTTATTTTGCGAATGCGATACATGCAAAGGAGGAATTTTTATTGCTCGAACGTGTTATATAAATATTAAAAATAACAAAATGTTATGTAAATCATGCATATAAAAATTGTATTAATTATCATTCATTACGTTTACAATGACTTTCTAATCGAATAATTTTTTTCACGGATTAAGATATTATTTCATCGTTATCACGTATTATTTATTCCATCGAAAAATCACGATGACGATCGATGAAGCTCGCATAGAACTTCGATAATTTGAAATTTCACATTTTCGCTCGCGCGAATGCTTCGCACTTCCGTCAAAATAAAAAAAAAAAAAAAGAAAAAGAAAAAGAAAAAACAGGTAAATCCCTGACAGCATGAAGTTTCATGGTTGCTCATATAAATGATTGGAGATAAGATGGTCGTAAGTTAAAAGTCGCCTTTAGTTATAGCTTATAGCAGTAAGAAACGATGCGTACTCGTTCAGCAGGGTACGAGATGGCAGGATGAATTATGTTTGAGCGCATGTTATATCGTTAAAAGATTTTTCAAAGAGAAGACCATTGACTTCCGCCGATGAGCCGGCCAGTATTTTTCTAAATCTAATTCGACAATCTTTCGCGATAGTCCGTAATTACCCTATTCGACTCTGCAATATGGCTCGATCTAATTAATATAATACGACAAAAACACTGAATAATTAGGACTAGCTTAAAACGTTCGATAAAAATTAGAGTCGTGTATATTTCGTCCATTAAATATCATAGCGATCGCTATCGCGAATAAAGTTTCTTCATCGTTCGCTTACCATACATCGGACCAACGCTTTTACACCGTAATTCTATCCCACCAGCATCAATATGCTACTAGCAATGAATTTAAGAAAAATGATAATCGCCTACTGGTGTGGCGATCGTTGAGAAAAAAAAAACTTTTCAAGTGGAATCTCGTGTTCGATGTCAGGACGTACTCGTAAAGCACCTTATCGCTTACGTGGGAAACGGATCGGATCTTCTCTTTTATAATAATAATAATAATAATAATAATAATAATAATAATAATAGCAATGATAATAGTAATAATAATAATTATTATTAGAATTAGAATTATCGTTATTATTATAATTATTACTATACTAAAAAACATATAATTAATATCGTATAACGATAGAATTGGTCGATGGTTCTTTCTTCATTCTTAGAGAACTTGGGAAAAGGTCAAAGTAACGCTTCTAATCAAGGCCGCTTCTACAAGGATTGCGGATGGTCCTTGACGTAATCATAAGGATAGAGAAATGCGTAATAACGGAGCATTTACAGAGGCAAGCACGGCGATTTCATTGTCCCTGCGGTTCAGCAATTTACGGACCATTACGGGCGAGTCCTACAGGCTATACCAGGCACGAGATAGCCACGTCGTACCATCCATTATTCATCACCCACTTCTCTCTGTCTCTCCCTTTCTCTCTCTCTCTCTCTCTCTCTCTCTCTCTCTCTCTCTCTCTTTTTCTCTCTCTTGCTCTCTTGCTCTCTTGTCTTCGCTTGTATACGTTCTTCCACGTCGCCTCGTTTCTCCTAACTTGCCGTATCCCGTCGTCTCAAGCTCTCCTCTTTTAGCCCTCTTATATTCCTCCTTTAAATCCTGTCTCTGAGAGCCACAGATTTTTACCGTTAGCGTACTTTTTAATTACGCACAAGTGCCGGCTTTATTCCCCGTTAAAATCCCACCGGCGAACATTGTCTCTTAGTTATTCTTTTTTTCTGTTCCTTTTGTTTTTTGTTTCTTTTCTTCCTCGTTTTTGTTTGCTTTTTTGCTTTTTTTTTTTTTTTTTTTTTTTTTCACTATTAAAACTTTGCAATAAGAGGAGAAACAGAAGTAGAATTTTCGGCGATCATAATATCATCTTTTAATGGCCGAATCGAAATGGCTCTTTTATTAATTACGAAGTTTCTTTATTCGAGTCGTGATTTAAGTACTTTCTTCCCTTTTCTGTATGTTTCTTTCTTTTTGTTTTTTTTTTTTTTTTTTTTTTTTTTTTTCGTAAAGCATCGAACACGAGTGAACGAATACGCAAGGTATTTCATAGATTCGTTCTGGATTCAATGGACCGCGCATTCGTTCCTTTGAATTCCCTCCCCGTGAGTGAATGGTCGCGGCAAAAAGCGAAAAAAAGAAAGTTTTATTTGCGAGAGAGCGTATATAAGGCGAACGCCATATGTTTAAAAGGCAAGCGTGCTTCTTATGTCCCGGAGATAAATATCTCATGGGTATCCATGGGGAAGGCAGTGGGTAAGCACAGGTTCATCGGGCATTCTATGGATACAGTTTACATTATTTCGCCCGATAGACGCTCTTTTCGGATACCTTCTGCAAATATTCTTTCTTCGTCGAGTATCGATATTCACGAAAATGTTCCCTTCGTGTAGCATCTCGAAATCGTAAATATTTCACTTTGTTTATTTATCAAATGAAGCTCTTCGTAAGAAGAAAGATGTAAAACCGAGTGTTCGAGTCGTTCGTTTTAACTTAAAAGGAAACGAACGCGAGAAAGCATTGTAATTTTGTTTTTCAAACGAAAATAATAATAAGTACTTATCTATACCTGTAGTTAAGTATTTGCATTCTTTTTATCGACGCGTAAATAAGAAAATAATTTTTTCTTTATAATTTTGTTATTAAATTTTCTTCTTTTTTGTTTGTTAACTATTTAACACCATCACCACCGTCAATAACAACAACAACAATAATAATAATAATAAAATAATAATAATAACAATAATAACAACAAAAAGAAAAAAATTATATTTAATGAATCCAAGTGATAATGGCGATTGCCTTTGTTAGGTACGCAAACGTCTCCCGGGTGATTAGATATTTCCGCGTGGAGATAACCCCTCCCATCTTTTGAGAAACCGAAAGGAAATAGGGGATTAATATCACTTCAAAGAATTACAAACGAAGCGTTGTCCATAGATATCGATTTCTTTTTTTTTTTTTTGCGAAAGATTACGTAAACTTTTTGGAAAAGTTTCTATTAGGAAACGTTTATCCAAAAATTTTGATATCTAAATGATCGTGATTAAGGAATATCATCTTAAATTTCATTCGTTCTTAAGATTATTCGCCCGACGTATTTTCTTATGTCGAGACTAGATTGGAAAATGCCGCATAAAGAGAAACAGGAGAAGCTTCGCGAGTTTCTTGGCATTCCGAACTTGTTCGTTGAACGTTCATTGCAACGCTGTCTTGAGCTATTACGGCAAAGAATGCACGATCGAAATGAATGAAATTTCACACCTGTAATTAATTATTTGCGGTCTTACGTCTCGTGTCTCGCTAGACATCTTGTTCCATTTATAATAATAGTAACTTTTTCCGTATCTATCTCATTTTTGTCTGACCTTAATAAAGAAAGATTTCAATTGATCAGATTGAAAAGAATTCATCAAATTTCATATTAAATCGAGTAAAAATATATTCGCGCGCGTTTGCAAATATAAAAGTTTGTTCCGATCATCGAACTCCGTAACACCGAGTAGCCATTTTCTTTACGTTCTAACTTCCACAGTAGGTAAAGTAATATCTAAGGCTAAACAACCGTTGAAATTTAATACTTGAAATGAAAGTGAATATACGAGTGAAAAAATTATGATTAGGGACGGTTAGTGGTCAATTTTCGAGAAGGGGTTCCGATGACGATTAAATTGAAATCAGGAAGGAAAGTAGTTTTTTCGAGGGACGACCTTGAGAGACGAGGACGGTAAAGAGGGGCAGGTTGAGCAAGATGGTCTTGGAATACTCGAAGAGAAGGGGCGGGGTCGTTTCAAAGGAATATCATGGCTCACACAAAGAGAAGTCACTCCCCTTTCTTCTCCGATATTCCCTTCGGCCCTTCTTATTTTTCAGCCTCCCTCGATCTTCTATCCCTTCGAGCGACCGTTCCAAAAGAGATCAGGACTCCATAGAAGGGCATGATTCCTTAAGTAAGTAAGAGAAAGATAGAAGTATACAGATAGATAGAGAGAGAGAGAGAGAGAGAGAGAGAGAGAGAGAGAGAGTGACCCAAATTCGATGCGGCCGTTTTCTAATAAAGTTATTTTTCATTCTTTCCATTGTATTAAGGAACCGTCAGCCATAAGTTCCTTCTCGCTGGTGATTCCCCCTTTTTCGGTGCTCGTTCGTTTATTGTCTTTCGAAGGGCTCCGAGACACTCCTCTGCTTCAAACTAAGGGAAAGGGCGAAAGTTTCTCTTCCTTTTGTAGAGAAAGAAAGGAATGAGAAAAGAGAGAGAGAGAGAGAGAGAGAGAGAGAGATTCACCCTATGGGCCGTCGCTTTGCAGCTGATGCTCTTCTTCTTTAATACGAATGGCATAATTGTGATGCTCGCGTGGAGACGCGTATAATTGTGCGGCCTAGAGCGATACGATCGATAGCATGGATCTCGGTTATTTTTCTGCCACAATGGATACCGACCACCGTTTCTTCGCTATCTTTCCTTATACGTTTTCTTTCTTTGTGTAAAGGTAATAAATGATCGTGTCGAGAGGGAATCGCGTTTTCACATTCACCGTGTACCTACTTACCTGTGTACCATCGAAGAGTAGAGGTTCTTGTTTTTCACTGTAGAAAATGTTCACGAGAATGAACTAGGTATTGGTAGGTAAGTACCTGTGTTATCGATTAAAAACGGATATAACTTTGTTGTATAGTTTTATTACATTTTAATCGATATATAAATATACATGTAATAGAATTGAATTTCAAAGAAAAATCATAGTTATTATACGTTGTTAATTATGTATTTTACTTGAAGTGAAAACTTGTTATTTTGTTTGATTTAACAACTTTTAAGGAATACTATGTATGTATCCGATGTGAGATAAGATCGTTAGAGTGTGTTATGTCAAGTCGAGCGTAAATATAATAAATCAATTTCTTAAGATTACCTAGATTACTTGATAAATTAAAATGATATATATCAAGGTGAAATGTTATTTTTTAGTTCCCAAGTATAACTAACGTTTCGTTGGATACACGAAAGTATATTAAGAAGTACATAGAATCGTTAATACTACTGTCGTTGAACCAACGCCGAAGGATCTCGTTCTCGTAGTAACAACAATACCTATTGCATTTCCGCATGACTTAGAATTCGCGCTGCGTTACGGAGTAGGTAGGTACATATTTGCAATTCAAACGTTCGCCATGTATAATACGCATAAATCGACAAGTCTAACGGATAGAGATAGGGAAGGTAAGGGAAGGAAAGGAGGGAGAGAGAAAGAGAAAGAACATGGCCGACGCGGAGATCAAAAGAAAAGTAAGAGCGACTGGACCGGGGAAAAGGTACAAAACGTGCATCGATCGTTATTCGATACCATTGTTCGCGCGCGCACTTCGGCTTTCGTGACGGTAAACCTCGCGTGTTTCATTCAAATAAACTCGAGAGAGACTTCCGTCAGAAGGGAAAAAATAAAAAAATCGAAGAGGAGGAGAAGAAGAAGAAGAAGAAGAAGAAGAAGAAGAAGGTCAATTCGGTCGATGATCGAATAAAATTATATTCCGACTAACGAATAATTTTCGTTTACGTCGTCGAAAAAAAATAATATAAAAAGATATTATAACAATTAGACGCGTATATGAAGGATTGAAAACATTTCACGACGAAGATAATCGTACAAATAAGCGAATAAACTTTCTGTACTGTTCGGTGCATAGTTACGTATTTTCCTTTTTTCTTTCTTTTTATTTTATTTTATTTTATTTTATTTTATTTTATTTTTATTTTATTATTTTTGTTTCTTTCGAAAGCACTCACGATCGTCGCCAAGCATCAATTAACAGACTTCTTTCAATGCTCCCATTCAGGCACTATCACCTATTCTTCGAGAATCCAAGTCTTTCTTTTTTTTGTCTAAAGCATTGCGAGAAAAAAACAAGTTAATCGGTCGTCCACCATAAGAGGTCGCTATGACACGCCAAGGAGGAACAAATATGGCACCGTTAGCACGCTCGTCTGCTGGGACTCCCTCTTGAAATCTTAATGTCGCAATAGCCAAGCCACAAAGACGATCAGTGTATTCGTTAAACAGAAAATCATTGTATGACTTGGAATCAATCGTTCGTTATTCGAAATCCAATACGTCAAACATTGACGTATCATTTCTACAAAGTAAATAGGAATTGCGTGCTCTTTGATTTAATTTCATTTAATTATGGCATATGAGGGTATTATCAAAATTTACTTTTGAGGGATACTTTTGTCTTTTCAGATTGAACGATTGCTTTTCGAAGAGGATAATTGATCCGGGAATCAAATCACGCGGAAGATCATCATGGACGACTTAAAATCGAGGTAAGTCGAACTAAAAAAAAATAAAAAATAAAAAAAATTAAAAAAATTAAAAAATAAAAGATGGCTAAAATCGTGGCTATCTATGTATAAGAAAACTTTTAGACGCGTGGAAATCGTGCGGCACTTAGATACAAACGAATGGGTAGCGCATTCTCTTGCAGCGTTCGCATCAACGAGAATCCTCGAGCGATAGCTTACCCACACCTTACCATTAGCTTTAAGTGTTTATGGGCTCATTCATTTCGTTTTATGTTTCAATTTGGACGCATTGATACTTGTTTGTTTACATGTAAACTACCACTCACTCATCCGGCCGCTCTTTCAGTTACTCCTAACCGGCTGTTATTATTCCCCATTGTCGTCACGAAACTGCATTCTCCTCTCTCTCTCTCTCTCTGCTCCTCTGTCTCTCTATCATCCCCTCTCTTCCTTTTTCTCTCTCTCTCTTTTTCCTATCGGTCTCTATGTCTCGCATTGTGTATTGATTACTGAATAGGCGGTTGCTTTATTGTCGTATCTACGTTACTAATACACTCGCTTGTCAGAATCTCGCTTGTACGTATTCGTTCTATTCAAAGTATTATAAATGTTGGTTAAAGTTCTTACTTTCAAAGAAGGTTGATAAATCTTCATTTATCGTCTTTGATATCGTTTTATTTACATACTTTACCTTTGTATTATAAATTAATAAATTAAGTAGAAAATATAATAAATTGAAAAAAGAAAAAAAAAGAAGAGAACACTTATTCAATTAACAATACCAATGTCCAATAGCGATCAGTAGTTTCGATTGATTACCGAGTAGACTTTTACTTTTACAAGAATCAATTACAATTACGATCTCGTTCTCGCAGACAATTTTCAAGCCTTCCAGAAATGCATTTCTTGTTTTTTCTCTACGACAGCAGCTGCAACATCGACTGTTTTTCGTGTGAACTACCCTTTAAGTAGCGACAAACCAGATAGACCGCCGGACGAGTCACTCGACCGGTAAGGTAGGTCACTGTCAATGTTTAATGAGTTTTAAACTTACACTTGAACGAAGTGATCGGCAATTGCGCATAAATACAACCAAGACGTGTCTCGAGTTCAATATTATTTCTTTTTAAGTCCCTTAGATGTTAATCTTCCTTTTCTTAATCCTCTTATATATTTTCCATTATCATTTTTTTTTATCCGATCTTTATATAATCGTTCGAATCGTGAAAATTTACAAGTGGCGAATATCAATTTATTATGTTATTATGGTTTTGTTCCTCCATATATTTTTGTTTAATTATATGTTCATATTCCTTTCGATTTATGAACACAGCTGCATCCTTCCAAAAAAATTGTGGACATCGATAGCATCGTTTCCTTTCGTCCTTAAAAGAAAGACATCGGTCCAAATAATTCCTAAATTTGCTGACAAATCGAAAGATATACGCGTGGAAGAGTTATATCATTGGGGATATCATCAACGATAATATTAACGCTCTTTTCTCTAAGGATGTTGCAAAGCTATCGACTGCGAGAATGGTAGGGAGCTGCAAGCGTCATTTTGCAGCCAGGTGATGCAGCACGTGACCGCCAGATGGCAAAGAGGACATCTTCTTGTCCTTGCGTTGCACCTCTCGTTGCAATCCTTGAGGATCGATAGAACGATCTTTTTTTTGTTTTTTTTTCTTTTTTTTCTTTTTTTAAGATTTAATTACATCTGAAATATTATGTAATTTACAATAGATATATCAAATGTTTCCGCAAATGTGATTATTTCTAACATTTTAAAAAAGTTTCGTTTTGATATGATTTCCAAGTTTTTCCTTATAGAAAGTTGATTTTAAAAATATCTATTAAGTATAAAGAAGATGATCTCAAAAAATTTTAAATAATATTATTGTATCACGTGTTTATTTAAGTGTAATCGATGTCCGGATAAACGTATTACCTTGAAAATAAGTTTATAAAACGATCGTTCTCTTCCTTTTCATCGTAATTAAACGAACAATATTCCTACTTTGACATAGCATTTTTAAAAGCAGTAAAAAATGCTATAATGAATGTTAATTATTTTACAACTCGTGTTTCTTCTCGAGTCGCATGTACAAAGTCTTAATTGCAATCTGTATTATCGGAATGAAGTTGTTTATCACGTACGTAGAAATAAAAAGTGACAATTTCATTGGCACCTAGTAATAATAGAAAATAAAAAAGAGAATAAATTGTATCTAGTTATTGTTGAAAATAAGGTAAGCGTTAATCGATAAGATAAATTAATACATCTAAGAATCGTTTTTATACAATATTTTACGTAATAATATGTCTTATCGGTAGCAATATTAATAATAGTCTTAAAGGAGATTCATTCAAACATTAATATTCTAAAAATGTAATAAATAATCATAATAAATAGTGTTGATGATGGTAAAAAAAGATAATTATTCTAAATATTTTATTCGTAAAGAGATGTAGTAGAAATAAATTATAGTTAATGATATCTAATGAATCAATATCTGATGACGATGATAGGCAAGAAGAACTATATACCTATGAAATATCGGCGTAAAAACAGTAAATGATTTCAAATGGATATCAACTAGGAGATATTTACTCTTCTATATTACTATATTACTATTCTCGTTGATTATTCGCGTACCCCAATTAAATACTAGTTATAATTCGAAATTCGAGCCAAGATCCGAGCAATGGTAGATTATTCGAGCCTGAATAAAACACGATCCTTCGTTCATTTTCCGACTGTTTTTCATCTAAATCAAAAACATCAAAATCGATTCAAAAAAAAAAAAAAAAAAAGAAAAGAAAAGAAAAAAAGAATCTCGACGGATGTAATGGAAGAGAAAAAGGGAGATAGAAAGAGAGGAAGGGGATCATCGATAAAGGTATACTTTTCAAAAAAATATAAAGTGTGGATCGGTCGCATTGGAACCGCCCAGACAGGCACGCCATTCTTGTCCAAGTACCCGAAGTATATGTATATCACAGGTTGATCCCCTGAAGAGCTTCAAGGTAGGCAGCTGCGTGCGCGCGAACGAGTAACGATGGAGGAGAATCGTGCTTATCTAAAATTCCGGGGCAGTTTCATGATCGAATATTCATCCCTGATCTCCCTTGGGAGGAGAAAAGAACTCGAAGGGGGAAAGGGAAAAGGGGAAAAAAGAGATACGAAGAATCGAGAAGAGATGAAAGAGGACAAGAGAGAGAAAGAAAAAGAGGGAGCGAGAGAGAGAGAGAGAGAGAGAGAGAGAGAGAGAGAGAGAGAGAGAACAACCAAAATGAGAGTCCGAGCGGTACATTGAACCGACTCCGAGAAGAGCCGAAGCCAAAGCCGACGAAGCGGACCGATGAAGAATGGACGCTGGTTTAGCGAGAGTGCAGATTTTCTCGACGAGAGAGAGAGAGAGGGAAAGAAAGAGAGAGAAAGAAAGAGTGCAATAACCTCTTTTTCGCTTTCGTCTCCTCTTATTCCTCTTCTTTCTCTCCTCCCTTTTCTTCTTCTTCTTCTTCTTCTTCTTCTTCTTCTTCTTCTAGTTCTTCTTCTTCTTCTCGTCAGTCGTTACTATAGCTACGCCCTTTAATTTCAAGCCACCCTTCCTCCCCTCGTGAAAACCTTTCGAAGAGCTTCCTCATAGTTTTATTCGAGAGCCCTCGAGGGAAAAGAACGTCCATCGAGCGTTCTTCTTCGCCATCGTACTCTTGCAAAGATATTCGTGACTTTCTTACTCTCCTTCTTTTTCACGTAAATGTTCTTAAGTCCTCCCCCTCCCTCCAAGCCCACTCTTTTACGACTTAATTACACGATCTTATTCGATTATAAAAGTTGTTTGGCAATGTCGAATTTTCGATTGGTTCCGGTCTCATAATCGTCGTCATCGTCATCAGGAATTCGTCGAGCGAACGACGAAAGAGCAAAATCCATTTTCAAGCTCATCGCACCCCACCGCACCGCGTTGTCCGGTTCTGTGAGAATGCGGTCTCGGCATTAAGTAAACCCCTTTAGTGGTCGGCCGGTTATCTTCGATGGCGCTTTAAAAGAGGCATTTAGGCCCATTTTGGCTACCCATAGAGTACCGCAACGGCACCGGCACCGGCACCGGCACCGACACCGGCACCGGCTCCGGCACCCTGGCTTTCTCCCTCTTCGAGGAGGCACGGCTTCACGCCCCCACCATAACGGACACGCGCGCCCTACCATAGCTGCGAGGCTCAAAGGCCCTGACTTTTACGATTCTGTTCAAGTGGTCGTAAAACTCGAGTTTATTGCCTTCATGATTTTCAAGCAAACGGCCTGCCACCTGTCGGAGCTCGACAAAAGCGGCGAACGCATGGTGCCTCTTCATTGGAGAGATCAACAAACCATGCAGAACCTCGACGACCTCGTGAACCTTATCTCGAAGCTTATCGCGATCTTGTAGACCGATTTCTTCTAGAGGCCATCTCTCTGGATCGTCCCATTGCAAACGATCAAGAAACTTGACTACAGCTATTAGAATCTATTAAATTTTATAATATATACATAAGTGCAAGAAAGGAAGACAAGAGGAGCAGCCATGTACCAAGCAGCAATCAACAGGACAGGTGGATGATAGACCCTAAACATTCGTAATGGCTATGCGAGAGGCAAAAGCCTACCGAGAGTGCGAGAAAATAGCCTCGGCTGGTCTCGGAGAGCGGCTTATGATGGGCATTACTCGGCTCGTTACCGAATAATTTACGAGGTGCGAACCGTGAGGGCGATAATCCAGCGACATTTACATCCCAATAAACACACTTGATACTGACGCGGCACGTGCGCCGGCTACGGAGCACCCCACGGATCTCGGCCCGAGCGATGCCCGACCTTTTACGACGTTTTAATTGTGCGGCCGTTGTCTAATTGGTTCGTAAAGCACCGAAATGCCTCGTAAAAGGCGTTTACGATAACATTCCCGGCCATTTCTACCGATCGGTGGACTACCGACCGGTTGGTAGCTGGAATCATAACGTGCCTTTTTCTTATTCGGCCTTCCTCCTCCTCCACCTCTAATGTCGTCTTTTTATTTTATATTCCGATCGTTGATCGGACGATCCATTCGAGAAGTAAGAAGTCGTATCATCAATGCCGATAATCTGGAAGGTAGGAGCCCATCGATGCTGGTCGTTTGGACGTCTAGATGAATCTGCTGGTATTAGTTCGTTTCGATACTCAGAGGTGGCGGTAAGCGTATCCCACGAACGGGAAGCGTTAGTTGAAAAGAGAAGGATGTAGAGGGGAAAGGAAAGGAAAGAGTGAGAGAGAGAGAGAAAGAGAGAGAGAAGATAGAAACGTGGAACAGCACGCGCGAAGCGCGGCTTCGGACTCTCGGCAAGAGCCATACGATCGTGCGTTCGTGTGTGCGTTCGGTACTAGTCGGCTTTGCGTCAGTGGTGGGGGTAAAAGAGGGCGGCACCTAACCGGTGATAGGCGTCGTTACAGGCCGGAACTACTTTCGTACGGCGTAGGTAGTTTCGCGCGGTGGCAACGCGGCACTCGTGACGAATTCAATTCTGATTGGTCCTTAAGCATAACCTCCTTCCCTGCCGCTCCGTTCTCTCGCAGCTCCCACCACTCTTATTCTTTTTCTCTCTTCCTTTCTCTCTCTCTCTCTCTCTCTCTCTCTATCTCTATCAACAGCTCGCGATTTTCTTAGCTACCGTAGTTCCGCGTAATCTCGTCCTTTTACGCACATTTATATATATATATATATATATATATATATATATATTTATTGTACATTCTTTTTTATCTTTCATCGTATCTTTTTCGTTCGATGTGTGTGTCTTTCCTTTAGGAAAGAAGAAGCGAGTTACGAATTTAATCTGGCGGCGGCACGTCGTGGAGTTGCTCGAGCGCTCGTTCGAGGGCGCTGCAAGTGCGAAGGAGGAGAAGAGCGAGCGAGAGAGAGGAGAGTGAGAGACAAAGAGAGAGAGAGAGAGAGAGAGGGAGAGAGAGAGAGATGGATGGCGAGTAGGAAAGAGCAAGTGTAGCGGGTGGTAGCGCGTGTAGGGAGGGGGTCGTGGGTTGGAGTAGTGGGGGTAGCTGCTGGGAGCGAGAGAAGTCGGTTATCGGCGGCAGAGCTGGCGGTGCCAGAGCAGGAGGAGGAGGAGGATGAAGAGGTGGAGGAGGACGAGGACGAGGACGAGGAGGAGGAGGTGGTGGTGGTGGTGGTGGTGCTGGTGGTGGAGGAGGAGGTGGAGGAGGAGGGAAGGCGCGCGCGAAAGACGAGGAGGAGCTGTACTGGTGCGCTCCTCGTCGCCGCGGCGGCACGCAGGACCCCCGGAGAGGAAGAGCGCAGCGGCGGCGCGCGCTTACGAGTGAGAGAGAGCGAGTGAGAGAGGGAGAGAGGAAGGGAGACAGAGACAGATAGAAAGGAGAGAGAGAGAAAGAGAGTGAGTGAGAGACAGAGAGTAGGAACGAGGCGCGCGGTGCGGCGAGCAAGCAAGCGAGCGAGCGAGCGAGAGATGGACGGCGGCGGTACAGAGTGGCGGTACACGGGGCGCGAGAAAAGCGGTAGTGTGCCGTGGACCACCGCACTGGCATACCGTGCTTCGTTACGACACGATACGCTCTCCTACGTACTCGTACTACGTCGACTTTCAAACACCTACCGAACGCACACGGTTCCTCTTGTCTCTCCCTCGCATCCATTCGATTTCGAATCGCATCGTTACGACGACGAGTGCCAAGTGTAGTGTGCGGACATCATCGAGACTTGTAACTTACCGTAGTTGAATTGAAAAATTGTTAGCATAGTTTGATAAAAGGGGAGACGTTGCTCTCCAAGACGTTTCTTTCGTCGGGTGTCACGACTGACAGACAGAAACTGACAGAGAGAGAGAAAGAAAAAGAGTAAGACATTGACAGAAGTAAAGAGATAGAGAAAGAAAGAGAGACAGAGAGAGATAAAGAGAAAGAAAGAAAAAAAAGAGACGGCCACCGGCCACCGGCTTTTATAGCCTCATATTATTGCCCCCCATTTTATTACATCGTAACCATTTAACGATCATCCTTTCCAAAAGTGGCCCGAAAGCACACGTTGAGTTTAGCGAAACCGCTCGGCTCCTCGACCGACGCGATGAATATCGTTCGGCGTCGTTTACCGCCTACGGCTTACTGACGTCCCGCGCGACGAATCTATCCCCTCTCCTTTTTCTCAATGACTTTTACGAGACCCTAAAAGCGGTTTAATGCTACTTCTCTCGTTTCACGTCGTTCCGACGTCGTCTCGCTTTTTGGCGCGAAACCGGCCGCACCGGGCTGGTTAACGATCTTTATCGATAAAAAGATAGAGAGAAAAAGAGAGAGAGAACGAAAACGAGACAGAAAGAGAGAGAGAGAGAGAGAGAGAGAGAGAGAGAGAGAAATTCTCTGATCGAATCGTTATCTGGATCATAAGAAAAAAAGGTTACATTATAAGTAGCAAGCAAAGCAGGAAGAGAAGTAGAGAAGTATTGGGAGAGGACAATTCTCTCGAGTGGCCGTGTTAAAGTGCAAGTGATTCAAAATACCCGGGATAATGAACTCGTACTTTGAGCAAAGCCCGGGTGGCTTCTACGGAAGCCATCATCATCAGACCGGTGCTGCGAGTCAGCATCACGATCCCGCAACAGCGGCATATCGAAGCTTTCCTCTTGGGCTAGGTATGTCGCCGTACGCTTCCAGTCAGCATCATCATCACACGTCCGGTACATTGGGTATACATCCCGGGGGTGGTAGCAACACGAGACCACCTCAGGATTCGCCGTACGACGCGAGCGTCGCGACGGCCTGTAAGCTCTACTCGACGACGCCCGAGGCAACCGGACACACGACCTCATCTTACTCGACGACCGCGAGCAAAGATTGCAAACAACAAGACCAAACATCGGCCCATCAGAATGGCTATGCCGCGGCGATGGCCGTGGCTGCCGTCAAGGACGTTTGGCAGTCGGCGACCTCTGCTACCAACGGTCAGACCAATTCGGTCGTACGTCCTTCCGCCTGTACGCCCGAGGGCACGAGGGTCGGTACCTACGGCGGCCTCGTGGGCGGCGATCCGGCATCGAGTCCCGGCAACAACGGCACCTCGAGGTCCCTTGCCTCCACCTGGAACACCTGCAGTCTGAACTCGTCCGCGAGCCAACCGGTCGCCACGCAACTCCATCAGCAACCCAGCAATCATACCTTCTACCCCTGGATGGCTATAGCAGGTAAGTCCCTATCGTTGTCCACGAGTAACCACGTGGTGTTCATCCTTTGACCTCAGTCAACGACAAACGAATCCTTTCCGTTCTCGTCCGGAACAAAACGACGCTATACGCGTCCAAACGGGACGAGATTTTTCAGCAGCTCCATTCGTTCATCGTCGATTGAAATACGACGTGTCCGTCACCGTGCGCTGTCAGGATAACAAATTTATACCTATTCCCGGGAAGGTCGTTCGAAAAATAACTCGACTGTCGTTCGCAAACGATATCGCGAACGAGCGACGACGAGCAACGTTCTCGCATTATCCTGATAGAGTACGTTTCGACCAGTTTGCTAGAGTTACATCCGTACTGGTCAAACTCTGCAGCTTTCTAACGTCGAGACATAGGCGTCACCTTTTTTTATCTGAAAAGAAAAAAAATTGTTCTAGTATAAATTCCAATTGCATTTTATAGCTTGTAACCAAGATCGATAAAATATATCGGAGGGTTTGTTTATTAATCGTGATAACACGATAGATAGATATAGTAAACGACTGAAGAAAAATAGATGGGCATTCTGGGCATTCGTTTTGACACGCCTTCTCGTAAAACGAAACTTTATCGTATCCCTTGGCTCTGCCCGCGAAAAGTCTGAGAAAAAGAAAGGGAAGAAAGTAGAGTATAGGGGAAAAAAAAAAAAACAAACAAAAAAGAAATAGGTCGTGTAACTATGGGAAGTTATATACGTCCGGTAGATAGGTAGAATGGAGTCAAGTGCGTGTAAAATCGTTGGGTGCGCTGAGTATAATGGAGGGAGGGGGAGGGCAGGGGGGTAGGAGTAAAGAGAAGGGCCTGGTTCAGTCGGGGGTTCAAGTGCCTTCTCGTCGTGGTACTCACCCCTCCGGAACCCCGAATTCCGGTAGTCAGCTGTTTCTAACCATGTCTTTGTCCCACTCTCACGTCGAGAGACTTCTCTGACGTAGAACTCTCTTTCTCTCTCTCTCTCTCTCTCTCTCTCTTTCTCTTTCTCACTCGCACTCTTCTAGTCGTTAGTAGATATATAATCAACGTTGCTCTCGAGAAGCTCCGTCTCACTTTTCGATCGCGACTTTTTCAACGAGCCAGCTGGATCTGGAGTTTCTCTCTCTCTCTCTCTCTCTCTCTCTCTCTTTCTATATCTTCTTCTCTGTCTATCTATCTCTGGTCTCGGCCCTCTTCTTCTCGCGCGATCTCCTCAGTCCGGTTTTAGGTCCGCCTACTTTTTTCTTTTTCTTTTTCTTCTTCTTCCTCTTCTTCTTCCTCATCTTTCTCCGCGACCACAGAAAGATCCACCACTCTTTATGCATACAAAGGTGTAGGGATTACTTTATGAGACTGCGTGACGTAGGAAACGGGCTTATTCAAGCTTCGGAGAACGGGATTCTACTGAATGAATTCTGTTTTCATACCTTACTCGAGATTTACCGGAGCTATCGAAAATGTGCTTTTGGTAAGGCGTACTTACTTTAGATACGTTAATGTATACTAAAACACAACCCTTACGTTTTCTTCTCTCTTATATAATTTTCTTCTCTTCTTTGTTTTCTTTAGCAAGAATAAAGAGGTTTAGATAGTTACCTAGAAGAAACAGAAGTTAGTTAGTTCGCGAAGAAGTCGCGTTGGTAGGGATGAATTTTCTCTTATACATAGGTACACTTTGGAACAACTTTGAAAGGGCCGATGCAACGCCCTCGAAGAATGTGCCGATCGTAGGTGGGATCGTAGGAATGAGAAAAAGCAATTGATCGAGGTATATATACTTTCTTTCTCTCTCTCTCTCTCTCTCTCTCTCTTTCTCTCTCTCTCTCTCCGTCTTTCTTTCTTTCTCGCGCGCGAGAAACAGGTTTCGCGTACTCGCGAATCGAAAGTCGTTGACTCATTTCGCACGACTCACCGCGAGAGGCAAGTGCTCGTTGGTTCTTCTCAGCCGGCGGTAGGTAGATACATAGGTTGGTATATGAGGCCGATAGGCTACTCGAACGCGAGCCTAGTGAAATTTATCGATACAGGATTGTGGATTATTTCGTCATATATTAAAGTTCGTACCAGAGCAAATATAGAGCCATCAATGACCGCCGTCACTCGTTACCACGATCTACGATGAATAATTTTGCTTTATCGCGATGCCCGCACGATTCCAATTCATCCTTCCTCCCGACTACCGGCGTGCTGTTCTGCATTAATGTATCCACCATGGAAAGCACTGGCTTGTCTACAATGAAAGAGAGAAAGAGAGAAAGAAAGAGAGTGAGAAAGAAACAGATGATAATCATGTTTTATGACATCGTAAGAAAAAGGAAAGTTTATCACACTAGTCTACCCTTTCTATTGTTTAATACTGTATAAATACGTGAGAATGGCACTTGCAGCGACATTATTTTTCAAATCTATCGGCCGATTTCGACGAGATAATCGTTCAAGAAACGACGTTTTCCTCAACGCGCGATAAAAAGAAAAAATAGAAAAAAGAAAGAAAACTTTTGCGATAAGAACGATATAGATTTTTTCGAATCCCAAAATGAAATCTAATAAGAAAACTCGCTTTATAACTTCGGAGAAACAAATGGAAAATATTTCGTCTGGTTTTTTGCTAAACGAAAGACGATACCACTCTTAACGTTCCCTTTTCTCATTCGTGCTTCGTTACGAGTCTAACGATCTCTTGCGACGAGTATCGCTACGAGAATCTCTGTCTATCGTATAATTTATGATGTTTGGAATAGAGAGTATCTAGCTATGTAAATGTGTATTCTAAACGTGTCGCGAATGATGTACGATCGATTATGCCTCGATGCCGGGCGATCGAACGGCTCAGAATGCCGACGGCCAACATCGTCGCTTTTATCGTTTAGTTTTGTGTGTCGGTAATGCAACGATGTAAACGGTAACGAGATCGAGCGCGCGAGACTCGATTAGTCATTAATAATCCGTGCACGGCGAAAGAACGAGACTAGAGAGAGAGAGAGAGAGAGAGAGAGAAAGAGAGAGTGAAAGAGTGAGAGAGAACGATTGCACTCCGGAACCGTACTAATGACGCGTTAGCAATAAATACTCCAGCGAAATATCTTCTCGTAGAGCTTTTACTAAACGATTACCACCACCGACATTATCGCGACCGCTTCATTTATAAACATTCGAGTTAGCATAATCGCGAACACTCGTTACGAGACCTTATCTGGGAACATCTCGATGAAGATATCGTAGAACGTTAAATCGAAGGAATAGCTTCCTTCTTGATTTTCGTTTAATATCGAGAAAAATGTGTGAATAATTTTTGTCATTGTTTTTTTCTTCTTTCTTATTTTTTTTTGTTTCTTTTTATATAAATCTTTCTTGTTATTCTCGAGCAATCAACGTAGGTACGAATTTATGTATCAAGTCGGTTTTAGTAAGATCGGTTCTCATTCTCAGTCAATGAAAACGAGACGGAAATATTTATGTATAAGCGAGTTTCGTTCTCTTACCCGCAGATAATTTCAAAGTCTTACCACCCGCTAAGAGATACAAAGCTTATTCCCTTTCTCTCTCTCCTTCATGCTGGATCACCTCCTCCTGCTTTCCCAAATGCGACCGAAATTTACGACCCTTTTCATTGAGGGTTCGCCGTGTCTATAGGGTAATTAGAGGGCGCGAAGGTGTAGGCTCGAATACTGTACGAATGCCGCTTCGATTCACCCCCGTGGAAAAGTGGCTGTTTCGTTGGAGTGGTCCGTCGAGTATACCTTTTTAAAGGGACATTAAGGGTGGCCGATAACTCGAAAACGAGAAAGCAGACGTTTCTCGTTTTATTCTTAATTTTCTTCATCGTTCGCCGTTTTCCGATTACATTCATAATTTAAGAGGATAGATAAGAATGATCCCTAAGAAAAGTCTTTTGATTACATATCTCTCCCTTTCTTTATCTCTTTTTCTCTTTCTCTTTCTTTCCTTCTCTCTTTTTCTCTGCCTCGGTCTCGAAGGTATTAGTTGCTTTTGTAAATGACTATACTTACTTACATAGAATCAGCCCACGCGACTAGAATACCAGTAGTATATCACTCGTACCATCGGTAGGAAAATTATACGATCGTGTTTTAGGTTTAAATGAAGAAAGTAGGAAGAGAAGAAAACGAAAGTCACTCACGTTTCTACGTCGTTGAAAGTTACAAAGAACGTCACCTAACGATCGTTCGATTTGCAAAGGTATAGGAGATATAAGAGATATAAGAAGGCGAGTTCCCGCGCGAAAGGATCCACGTGGATATCTGGAGTCTGGTAAGCGACGAGAAAGAGAGAAAGAGAGAGGACTGAGAGAGAAAGATAGAGAGAGAGAGAGAGAGAGAGAGGAGAGTAGTCGGAAACGAGTATGCCGGCTCGGCAATAGGTGTTACGTACCTCGGGGAGCAAGCTCATTCAATATAAAGCAGCTACGAACAACGCTGTAACCGTAACGTTGACGTTTACGACGACGAAATCGTGGTTTTGCTCGTTTACCCCACCTCCTTTATGCGCCTCCACGTTTACCGCTATCGCCGTTTGCGAGACTCGCTTGCGAGCCAGCCGGTAATGCAGGACCCTACCCTGCGGCACGCTCCTTCTTTCTTTGCTCCTTCTCTTGCTCTCATCGACGAAGATCTTCTCGTTCCTTCCGTTTTCTTCGTGTGGGGTAAGAATGGTCCACCCGGTCAGAACTTCTTCGACCGAGCTCGTGTTCGGAGATACGATACTCCGTACGGAACGATCGTGTCGACGTAAAAGCGGATGGTGTTTCTCGAAGGAAGGGAACGTCGATCGACGAGCATCTTTCTCTCTCTCTCTCTCTCTCTCTCTCTCTCTCCTCTTTTTCTGTCTGATTTCAATCGTATTCGTCAATCGATCGGATATTCATCGCTTTTTCGGTTAATCGAATCTATGAATTAGAAAGTAAGACGTAAGATGCTAATCGAGATATCAAATTTAAAACTTTCCAATAACATCTAACTCCAGTATACGATAAGCTATTAAAATCGATTAGAAAAGTCTAGTTTGATTTAAATTCGTCGAAGGGAATATATTTTATTTCTATCTTCTTTTCTTTTCTTTATACATTCTTAAGGAATAAAATGATGTATTTATGTACATATCCCATAGATTATCACGAGGGAAAGAGAGACAGAGAGAGAGAGAGAGAGAGAGAGAGAGAGAGAGAGAGAGAGAGTGAGGTAGGCTCGCTTGGAGTATCAACGCCTTAGTCGTAGGCAGTATTACAGATAGGCTAGCTAGAACGAGCGCCATCGGCAAAGAAGCTAAAGAGGCAGCCCCGAGTGGGTGCGTTCTTCGCTTACGGAGGGCCGTCGAGTCCTTTCCATGTGTTGCTGCTCCGTTGGCCCGGATGGAGAATGACGTACGAGCCTCTCCGTATGACTTACTACGCCCTTTTCCCTTCTCTCCACGCCCGCCGCTTCTGCGTACTGTTCGCTCGAAAAACATTCGGTGCCTCTGTCTTTCTTTCTCTCTCTTTCTCTCTGCAAGGCACACACGAGCCTTACTACTCCCTTCCTTTTATTTTGTTTTTTTTTCTCTTTCTTACCTTATCCTTCGACGACTACGACGGCTACGACGGCTACGACGACGTTCTTCCTTCCAGTTCCCTCGCGAATTCACCCTTTCCACGCCTCGCCATATCCGCCTTCTCGACATATAATTCCTGCATAATTCATCTTATCCGCTCCTCCGACTCGCTGAAAACAACGAACGAATTAATTGTTCCTTTCTTCGCATACCTGCGATATGTTTCAATACCTAAGTATACCTATTTACTATTACCTTGAAATATTTCATTATTTTCACGCTATCGTATGCATCGGTAACGAGCTCGACTTCTTCTTTTCCCTTTTTTTTTTTCTCGGCAGCCGCCCTTAATAACGTCTCTTCATGTACGAGGCCTTGTCGTCCTTCGAATTTCGAAAAAATTGGAGGATCTCGTGCCAAGAGGATCTGTCTTATCGTTCACGTTAATGATAATCGTATGAATTATATGTTTTCCGCAAGTTCGATTATAAAAACGCTTTTAACGAAAATTATTTAAAAAATATTTAATTATTCGCAACATTCTACGTTGCGGATCGATGGGTTCTATAGAAAATGAATACCCTCTAGGGTAATTCGTGCGTCAGGTAGCTATAATAATAAGGAGGTTAATAAGTATGCGAATCTTGATGGATTTTAAAAGGCTGGAGAGAACAGATTAAAAAAAAAAGATAGGAAAGGAGGGAGGGAGTGACGAAGAGGAAGAGGAAGAAGAGAAGAAGAAGAAGAAGGAGGAAGAGGAGGAGGAAAAATGGCAGTGCGATACATCGTTGGTATCGGGAAGGCTCGATTATCGCGAGGCAGCTGTCGTAGGGTCTTTGCAGCGTACATAATTTTCATAATCCTGATCGTATAATTCTGGTGTAACCCTGGTAGTCTAGATATTAACGCTTGATCTTTGCCGAACCTGATCGTTCATTCTCGAAACATATAAGTAGGTAGTACCGCCTATCTTCTCCTGATTAGCTTTTTCCCGTCAAACTTTTTTCCACGTTCTTCCTTCAAATTTTATTATTAACCTCGTTGTATAATTTTCGATGAAATCACTCGATCGTTCTTACAATTGCTTAAAGAAAAATCATCGATGTATTATATTATGCCATTCGATGTCATCAATTAATCTTTAAAATCTCGATATCGTCACTTTCTATATTTCCTTGCTACTGTTTTATTTGCAAATAAAACGATCAATATTGTTTTACAACGTTTCTGTATATATGTCGCAAAGTTAACGATTACCCGAAGATATGTTCGAACGATCGTCGATAGCGTTGTCCTTTAAACAAATAGAGAAAAGAAGAGATCGAAGGATTCTAGTTTCCAATGATTTTTTTTAAGCATAAAAATTCGTAGCAAGATATAGGGGGCGTGAAATTGCAAGTCGTTCATGCGTATACTTATCTTGATGCATTACGCTCGGCGTGCCTCGAATATTCATGTGTGAAGGGGATAGATACGTGGGACGATAAACGAGTAACGCTTTGTAATTATGCTGGAAGAGAACGGTGCCCTTCACTTTTTAGCACGAGTGGAAATTTTTCGAGAGAAAAATCTAGAAGCTCTCCTCGATGTCCGAGTTAAACCCGGGGAGATCGGTTGTGAGATCGAGCACGGGCGTTATCGGGTGGCACGCACTCGGCAGCTTTGTTTTAAATGCGTTACGAACGCTATTAATAGTAGAAGGTAATTCAACGTACGATAATAGTACCGATCGAACGATCGTTACCAATAAATATTCGAAATTGACGTTGGTCGATGAAAATTGGAAAACCAGTTCGGCAACGACGAGGACTTTGTAATTATGTAAATCGAATTGAGACGAAATGTCGAAAAGTGTAAATAAAATTAACGATGGAGAATGCCGGTGAAAAAGATTTTCGTTTTCGATCCAATTGAGAACGATAGATAGGTAATTATACAGAGATACTTATCATTTAAATAACTATTGTTTCTATCCTCTCGTCAACGTCTCTTAACAAGATTTAAATTCATAACTCGGCGAAGCGAAGCGTCGATAACGAGTAGAATTCGCATGTCCGAAGAAAAGTTATTAGCATAATTATTCGATATCGAACGATATATATTATCATCGATCCTAATACATTGTTTTATAAGTATAGACGGAGTTATTATTCTTCCTTTGCCGAGAATGCCGATTGATATTCGATTACATTGGTTCTAATCGAACTTTAAAAGATCAACGAGAGTGACTGTACGTATGTATTCTGTATAATTTACGTTCGAGCTCTTCACGATTAAACGTTTTAAATCGAACGTGTTATTGACCGAGTGGTAAAATGGTATTATAGCTAGGTGTTGTCAATGAATCGGTTCGCGATGGCGAAGATCAGGAAGACGTGAGTTTGCTGTGGAAAATCAATTCCACGGGAGCAAAGGGTTAAAGTCGTATAGATTGGTAGAGAAAGAGAGAGGAGGAAAAGGGACGCGCGTGCCTCGGCGGTGATCGCGCCGGTGGTGTGTTGGGGCTGCCTGGCAGCCTTCTCGATTTGATGGACGAGCTGTTCGCATGTACGACTCGTGCGTCGCTGCTGTTGCTGCTAGCTCGGCTTGATACACACCGACAACATATAGTCTCGGCTATAACGCTATCTCGCACTAGGTGTTTTGCAAATTTCATGCGGCGAAGAATTATCGTTGCCGTGTTCAGGATTAAACTTCTCTCTCTTTCTCTCCCTTTCTTTCATTCTCACTAGTATCATCCGCCTCCTCGCTGTTATCGTTCTGTCTACTTCTCTTCCTTCTATCCTCTTATCCATTCGACGAAAGTCGTTAATTAAGCCTCGCTTTTCCACGATCATTCGAGACCCCAAGAGATAAAATTCGTCCCCTGGAAGGAAGAAGAAATTTACAACGCGGATTTGACGTAATCGATCGTATCGAAAGCGTCTTAATGTATCACCCGAGTAAACGTTCGAACATCGTAGACATCGTATATATATTCTCTGGGGAAGTAGAAGTAAACGAAAGGTAGAAAGAGAGAAAGAGAGACGGAAGATCTATTACGTGTATTTTGAGGATCGAGAGAAACGAGTGTCGCGAGCATCGTCGTGTTCATAAATTAAAGCCTTCCTCGAGGTGATCGAAGGTAACTTTCGTTTGGCAAATATATGGACATATACACACACACACACACACACATATGTACAGCTATATCTATAGGTAGGTATATAGCGCAGTTAGGAGCCACGCTAATGGATGAATTAATGAAAAGCACGAGCCAGAATGAGTTTTATAGTGATCTTACGAACGATTACTTCGTTAGAGACGAGAGTTACGAGCTAAGAGGGTAGACTTACGGACACCTGATAGAAGACATCGTTGTTTGATGAGACCAGGCCTCCAAGCTGGTCTATATACATATATAGAATCCTTCGTTCACGTTGCTTCGGGCCGAGATAATATGTTCCTTGGATCGGACGAGCATCTTAGCCACGAAGGAACGTGTTTAGATGCTCGAAACGACTATAGCGCCGGACAAAGGATATAGGAACTACCTACCTGTTCGTCTTTCTTCTTACGAGAAAGAAAAGAGAAAGAGGGAAAAGAGCGGCGAAAATAATTTTATAGCGAAAAAATTTGTTTGCTCCTTTTCTTTTCTTTTCTCAATCTTTTTTCCATTTTTTCTCTTAATTTTTTCTCTTTTTTATTTTTTTTAACTCCTATAGACTAGATCTCCTTTTACCTCTTGCCTTTCTGCGTAAAAGAAAACGACCGTCCCTTCTACGTAGCGAGGAAACCGCGATGATTGCTTTACGACGTGCAAGAAAGGCGGTTTAGTCGTTTCTCAGGTGAAGATCTTCTTTATAGCAATTTTATGGATGATCACCGTTCCTGGATTTCAAACGATGCGACGCAAGTATGTGAAACTCGTTCGAAAAGCGAGTAATACAGGCTCAATGAACTAGAAGCGACTATTTCTATTACCGACACTTCGATAGAAGTTGAAAAAGCAAAGAGTTATATTCTCTTCTTTTTTCTTTTCTTTTCTTTTCCCTCTCTCTCTCTCTCTCTCTCTCTCTCTCTCTCTCTAGTCACGTAGGAAGTAGAAGACCATCTGCCGGAGACCGACGGCGAGTCCAAGACTGTTGCCCGTATTCAATTAATACGCGGACGACGTAATTGGAACCGTTTATATTGCGAGTACGCTCGGACGTTCATAACTCACAGGAAGCTTTTTGCATCGATGTACCTGCCCACAGTCCCTCCTCTCTCTCTCTCTCTCTCTCTTACTCATTCACTTTCTTTCTCTCTTACTTACTCTCTTACTCTCTTTCTTACTCTCTTTCTATCTCTCTTACTCTCTTACTCTCTTTCTATCTCTCTCTCTCTCTCTCTCTCTCTTTCTTTTTCTCTCACTCTATCGCTCTCGCCTTGTTCCGTCCGCCACGATGGGCGGCCATTACGAACAGCACCTGCCATCCTGACCACAATGCTCTCTAACTCCGGTCTTCCACGTTCGCCAAAGGAACCTCCGCGTCTTCCATGAACGTGTTGACTTCTTCGACGCATAAGAATACCCCGTGGATTATGAATAAAACATAAATGATACATTATATACATAGAATATTTGATGTTGCTATTATTATATCTATCCTCTGTTTTTTTTTTTTCATTTTCTTTTTTGTCTTTTTTTGATTGGACACATTCAAGGTGAATCAAAAGCATGGGAGGGTGATGTTATTTTTATAGTAGGTACTTATAATTACCAGAGACGAATTATGTAGGTATAAGATTTATGGTTTTTCTCGATCATCGTCTCTCTCTCCCTCTCTCTCTCTCTCTCTCTCTCTCTCTCTCTCTTTATCTCTATCTATCTTTCTCCGTTTCTCTTTCCTTTACGCGATGGACGTTGTCCTTATCGTCGAAAGTCGGATAATGGGCGCTTGATTGTAAAAATTGATCGACCTTGACGATCGCGCTCGCGCGTACTTGTTGCCGATCGAATCGTTAAAGGCTTAAGGTGAAATCGTAAATCCTTATCGCGTCAAAGGGAGAGCCAGTAAAATGGAGAGATTTTCATTCGGCAGGCGGCGACGTCGAGGCAATTATATTAAAAGGTCAAGAGAGAAGTTCCCTCTCTTGCATGAATTATGTCCCGCCGTCTTTTCCAATCGCAGCGAAGCTACGGGAAAGAAACAAACGCCATGCAACTGCGGTACCACGTAGGATTTATATTTGCGTCATTATACGGGCGAAAATATATATCTTTCGATAATTCGAAGGATCCTGGGACGCGAGACCGGTCGGCCTACGGGAACTGGGCTTGAAAATTACAAAAATGAAACGAAGGTATCACCGTGGTTCGTTTAGCAACGAGCTAAGTCAAGAGTAAATAAAGGAACGTTAACGATATCTCGTTGATCGTGTATTAATTAAAACAAAAAGTGAAAAGAAATAACGATCGGAAGCGTGCCACCAGATGCTTTCCTTTTTTTCTTTTCTTTTTTTTTTCTCCTAATAAATCGTCGTCCAAAACTTTACTAATGAATTTAAAATCTGAGATAATAATGATAATGATGAAAAGGCATCGCTTAAAGAGGGAATCGCCATAAATTGTAATAAAATCGTCGGGCCGGCGTGAAACTGTGAGCAATGATATGCTGACAGTGCAAAGGGTCGATACATCATGATGTGGCATAGATTCAAAGAAGACAAATGTACGAGATGGAAGAAGAAGAAGTAGAAGTAGAAGTAGAAGTAGAAGAAGAAGAAGAAGAAGAAGGAGTAGAGAAACTGCGGAACTCTTTGGAAGGGAAGAATAGAAAGAGGAAGAGAAGAAAGCGAGGCGAGAGAAAACAGACAAAAGAGAAAGAGAGATGAAGAGAGACATATATAGAGTCACATACGGTAGAGCGATTAAGCAGCTCGGTTAAATTCAACGACATTAAGCCGTCCTTTCTCTTTCTCTCTTTCTTTTTCTCTTTTACCCCTTCTCAACGATCGGGAGACCTTCCACGACTCCCTTCTTCGTTCGTTTTACGCTCAGAATCGCGACGCGCGGAAAAGTTATGACGTACTGCCGTCGCGACATATTTATTAAGCACCACGAATGATATTAGGCCGGTGCGAACGGACATTACGGGCGTAGGTGCCGACGAGCGTTTGTTGTGCGCCATTAGCCCGGCTAATTTACGATCGCCGTGTTGCTTGTCTCGAAGTAGCACTCGACGCGAACGCTCGCTACTCTGACGGTCGCTCGCCTACGCTCGCACTTTTCTCTTCTACGCTTCTCTACCTCTATCCCCTCCTCCATTTCCCCTCATTTCCCCCTTCTCCTTCTCCTCCACCCTGCCTTTCCTCCTTTTCTACTCCACACACGCGATCCTTCCGATATCCGAAATACAACGAAGCATTGTGCTTCTCTTCTTTCGTTTCTTCTAATCTCGTTATTCATACGCTTTTTATCAGATGCTTCATTCTCCCCGCTTCGATTTTTAAATTATTAATTATAAATATGAAAAATTGATCTATATAAATATATCATATCGTTCTCTACTGTTATCTACGGTCCCGATAAGATTATCCGTATTATCGGCTAATTTCATTAATCAAGTATCGCCAATGTTCATAAATTTCTAATGCAATAGCATATATCGAAGATCACGTTTATCCCTTACGCTCTTTATGCGCTAGAGATCTGGTCCATATGTAATAAATATTCGTTTACTTTCTCTCTTTCCCTTTTTCTTGATCTTTCTTTTCAAACGCAATACTTGCGATTCGCACGCTTCGATGAGCTTATTTCCGATCATCGCTGAATATCTATGCTCATAGATGCTACAGAAAAGCCGACGACGTTTACGCGCCGTTCGGAATACGATGTGATAATCTTATCGGGAAATTAGTAGCAACCTTTAGAATTATGAGTCAGCGACTGGCCACGTTCACCGAACCGTTTTATCATTCGGATTTATTGGATTACAGGATACGTATTATCTCGAAAATGATAAATGGCTATAAACTCTTAATGGATTTGTAGTTTTCTAAGAAGCAAGGTTAAATTTGTGTAGGAGTGGCAATAAGGATGTTAACGGAACGATGCTTCAAATGGTCGAGATTATGGCAGTGGCCTTGAAAAGCATTAACCCTCGAAATTCTCTTTAAAATGGTTTGTCCTGCGTTAACTACGAGTAAACGACGTATTGGCTTCGCCGAGTGTCGAACGTTCATGGGTATGCGCATAAACCATATTCTGTATATAATATATAATCTGCAGTTAAACGCAAGACCACATTTAACACCGGCCATAGATCAAACAAACGACTGCGCGCATTCCTAGAGAAAACCTGCTCCACGTAGAAAAAAGACTAGCGGGGCTACTCCTATCCTCCTTCTGTTACTAATGAACATTTCTCTCTATCTCTCTCTCTCTTTCTTTCTCTCCTTGATTTCTCCATGTTAGTTTCTCCGTTTCTATGTTTCAATCGATTCCGTCCTATTCCAAATCGTAGATATCATTTCTCACGACCGGAACGTTTGGTATCGAGTTCTGGAATTCTTTTCAATCCGACAGAGATCTCCCTCTCTCTTTCTTTCTCTCAATATCTTTCTTTTTCTGTCCAGAAGGTGGCAATTTACAGGGTGCGATTATGGCGCGGGTTCGATGAAACTTTCGTTTGAAAGTTGTTCCGTCCAAATAACATTTCGAGCAAAACGAAGAAAGGATAATTGTTTCTTTGACTAAAGTAAACAGGAAGAAGCGAGGAAGAGTCAGCAATAAAAATTTAAATTAAACTACATTTGTTATTGTTCCTATCTTTTTAGAAAGAAATACGTATGAATTATCTTTTCTGTTTTTTTTTCTCTCTTTTTCTTTTCTTCTTGAAAATTGTTAAATATACGATAAAAGATTAAATCAGAGAATATATATATATATATATATATATATATATATATATATATATAGACACACACACACACACACATAGGATGAATCTAATCCGTGACGAATCGATCTCTTCTCATAAATTTATCCGACAAAGATACTTACAGTCATCCTTCCCATCGTTCGTTCTATTCCGCCATGATTTGTTTCAACTAAATTCTCGCGTGAATACCGGTAGTCTAGCGTGCTGTTATTTTTTCTCTCTTCTTTTCCTCTTTTTATCGTTTTCTTTTTCTTTCTTTTTTTTTTCTCTTCCCTCCACGAAATCTCGCAAGAAGTATAGATTTCAACGGACAGGAACGTGAGATGTTCTTGAAGAGTATAGCGGCGGAACGAGCACCGTAATTCGGTGCGGCCGGTAATAAAAGTGACGGGACACGGACGTGAGGGCACGTTTTCGTCCAACGGCATAGTCTCTTCGCACGGAAAAGAAAGATCTTCGTCAAGGATCGCAAAACGATCGTTCTCGAAAAGCGAGGGCTATATACGAAGAAAAGCATACCGTTAACTTCTTTTTTGCGAAAATGTCATAAAATGGTCAGAAAAGATGACAATGAAGATGACCGTTAGTTTTTCCTACCTTATTCTTCCGGTAGATTCTCGATGTGACGATACTCCGAGCACCATCAGTACGACTCGATCCGTCGGCTGGAATCGACGTAGAACGTGCCGCGCGTCTGATTCCGATCTTTGTGATATACATATATTTTTTTCTCTCTCTTTTACTCGAACCTAGCGTGGTCAGGCAATATTGTTCGAGGATTTTTTTATTAAAACCCTCCCGCGTTTGATTTATTTCTTTATTTCATTCTTGTTTCTGTTCCTTCGCTTTCTTCTCTTTTTTTCTTTTCTTTCCATTTTTTTTTCCTTTTTTTATTTTTTTGTCGGCCTCATCGATCGGACAGGAGTAGTGTCGAGAAGTGTTGGACGTTCGGTAGAAGAAAAAGAACGGCTAGGAATTCTTGAAGGAAGTCGAATCGCTATTCCTGGACAACGTCGAGGATGTGAAAACGAGGCAGAGAGAGACCGAACCTTCTCTCTCTCTCTCTCTCTTTCTCTCTCTCTCTCTCTCTCTCTCTCTCTCACGAGCTCCGCCCACGAAGATTTACTACTGCGCCCTGTGCTCCACGGCACGGCATGCGAGTGCAGTTGGAATCGCGAGCAACGGTCAACAACACTCGCGCGCACGCGAATGAGAAGTTGAACTACAAAAACGGGTTTTACAAACGAGATTCGAATCGCGCGTCTCGGCGCGCGCTTCTTCTCTTCGTTCTTCTTCTCTCTTTCTCTCGCTCTCTCTCTCTCTCTCTCTCTCTCTCTCTCTCTCTCTGTCTCTCTGTCTGTCTGTCTGTCTGTCTCTCTTGCTTTCTCTATATCTCGACTTCAAGTTCTCTCTTCTTTCTCGACCTCGAGAACGATGATCGGTTATCGATTTCGAGGATTCACCGATTTCTCTCCACCGTGTTATCCATCCTTTGGGTGGTCCGTCGAACGGAAACACCCTCGTTCGGCTCGCGGAAACGAGGAAGATCCTCCCCCGAGATGGTTCGATAAAAAATCGGTAAGCCGATCCGAACGAGCAAAAATGAAAGTACTTTATCTTCGCCCGAGGATCTGACGATCTTGCCTGGTAAATCGAAACTTTATCGCGATAAGTTAATTGATTTCGACTCCTTCTCTTCTTTCCGCTTGGTTTCTCTTCAAACTGATGCTTCGTAATTTCTCCTTTTTATATTTTGTATTTCTTTCAATAATAATAACATTTCATTACGTTGACTAGCGAGCGTTCATTAAATAGAATCGACATTGGAAAAATTTTATCCCTGCAAAATCATCCCTTTTCCTTGCGTAGGTAATTTTAACAAAGTCACGTTCAACCTATAAAGAATCGATAGTTTCCGTGAGAATCCGTCTTCTTAAGGTATTCACATATACGATAGAAACATGCGTGTGTGTGCGTCTGTGTGCGTATATGTATATATATTTTGTGTTCTCGAAAGAGATGCTTCATGCTTCGCTGAATACACGTTGGTCGATCCTTGATGTCTAGAAGCAGGAAAAAGGTCGGTAAGGAGAGCGTAAATTCCGCCATTTTTCTCGTACTTCCCTATGCGTCTTCTCTCTCCTTCTTCTTCTTATTCTTCTTCTTTTCCCTCTTCTTTCTCCTTCTCCTTTTCTTCTTCCTCTTCTTTCTCCTTTCCTCGCGGACCTACCCACTTTGATTTGTTCGCCGAATTCTCTCGTGCCATCGCTCGGCTTAGCGGACTTAACAGACTATCAATTTAACCGCAAAACTTGAAATTTGCGTGAAATCAAACCGCTGCTTTCCGTAATTCCAATCGTTCATAAATCTTCTTCGTTGGCCGTTCCCCTTTGTTCTACGTGTATCTAGATAGATAACTATGATTATTCCCACTCGGAACGCGTATTCGTATTCCATCTCATGATTTTTCTTCCAAATCTTTTTATACATCCTTCCTTCCATTTTTCTTTTTCTTCGAGACTTTTCGATTATGCGACGATGCTTCTTTCGATAAAAAAAAAAAAAAAAAAAAATCGTATTAAACGTTTGCGATGAGGAAATGTAAACCAGTTACGCGTAGTACGCCCTTCGGTTAAACGAAAAGCAAGTGCTTTTATGGCGCCGATCCGTCTTGCGGTGCTATAACGAGTTCGTGACTCGACATAATACGATAACCCCCTAAATGCGTTTGGACTCGCTGAGAATCGCGGGAGCGAGCTCGTAGAAACGCGTGTGTCCAGAAGCAGAAAGGGAGAAAAAGAGAGATAAAGATAGAGGAAGGGAAATAGGAAGAACGAGATGAAGAAGAGAGAGCGAGAAAGAGAGAAAGAGAGTTAGGACGGGGTAATAAAGAGTGCGTGGCGTAAAAGAGGACGAACCGCCGACAGTCTCTCTTACTCCTTCTTGCAGGAAGAAAATAGCGTTGAATAAACTATCGTCTGCAGGCCGTACTTCTAGTCCCGGCATTTCGCTCCTCGAATTCCGCGAGATTTTACCAGCGAACTGAATTTCGTTATTCTCGTTCTTTGTCCTTGTTCTTTCTCAGTTATACCTTGACAGACTTTACAATATCGACTTCGTGTAAAATTTACGTCATTTACTTTATTATATCCATTTGCGTTTAAACGAAACGAAAGGAAAACAATGCTACTATAGACGAAGTAATATACATCTTTCAAAAGGAGTTATTACTAGACGATTTGTGGATTGCAACGTACATACCAACTCCTACACGAGTTTGTAATATAAAAAGATTTCCAAGCGAACGAGGGTGTAATTATTATCTAACTTGAAATTATCGTGATTTTTTTCTTTTTTTTTTTTTTTTTTTACTATTAGGACTTTGGATTTTGTTGAGTAATGATCAAGGGTAAGAATCTTCGAGTGTGGTTTAATGTCGTGAAACATTAACATCTCGGTGATATGAAAATCTTGATTTCTGTCGGACCAGAAAGAAAATGTTCTTGAAATATGATATCTTTTCGTAATAGATACGATACGGTTGAGTGCAACGCGCCTCGAAATCTTGTTTATCTCGTTCTTGCGATTAGTTGTCGGAACGTTGGACGATTATAAATCTTCGTTATTCCGAACGATTTGTCCTCTGGCGTGGAATATAAAGCGTAACAACAAATTTTCTATTACGTTGGTAGGTACATCCTGATATTGCCAACATAAATCAGACAGTCGTTGATCGCCATGCGAGACACGCTGACGATTCTTGGAACGAGATGAAAAATATTTCGCGGCGCGTTATGCGAGCGAACAAGATCGTCGAATGGCGAAGGTGGAGAGAGCCACATCGTCGGACGGCTTCTCGCACTCTCGACGACTCGATCTTCTGCTCCAAGCGGAATAAGAAACATCGCTTCGCGAGATCATTGAATAACGATGAGAGAGACCCGTGCCTGAGGCTACTTTTGAGGATCGAGCCTCGACTTCGAGCACCCATTTCTTCTCTTACTTCATACTAATTCGGCACAAGAAAGTTATAAAAAAAATCAAAATGAATATTGTTTGCATTAGCTCCAGACGTCATAGAAAAGTAAATTCATCAATTTCATACATCACTTTTATTTGTAATAATCTCTTGGCGAATTAAACCATGAATCAAATTGGATCTACAATCTTCTCCTTTTTTCTTTTTCTTTTTCCTCTCGAAAAATATTTCTCAATATTTCTTGAATTATTGATATATTGAATTTTTCCTGACACTCGTAAGACAAGAAACTATCAACAATTTGCTGCTGACACGCACGTGTTTATGGGAGATACGTGTAATCGGTAAGTTACTGGTCCATGGACGACGCGTGCACGTTTTACAATCGAAAGAAAAAGAGAGATACTACAAAGTAAAAAAGAGAGAGAGAGAGAGAGAGAGAGAGAGAGAGAGAGAGAGAGAGAGAGAGAGACAGAGAAAGAGAAGAGAACACGAACATAAACATCCTCAGAAAGATACATTCTCGGAAGACAAAGAGAACCGACACGACGATTTTCGAGTTTCGTTGAGGGAGAAGAGATAGGGAAGGGAGGACGTTGAAAGAGAAAGAGGGTGAAACTTGGAGGGATGCACGCGGTAGGGACATTGAGATGGACGGTGCCAATCGTATGCTAATAGAGTCGTCTCTTATTTTACTTTTTATCCGAACGGGGAAGTTAACCTGCGGGGACGTTCGTTCGTAAAGGCACCAAATCCACAAGGAAGGACAAAATACCCGATCGATGTTCGTACGAAGGGTCAATTTTCGTACGTAGCTATCTACCTACTTTATAAGCCACTTTTCTTCGTCTCGTAAATCCTTTCATACTCTTATTCTACGTCCATCAAGATCGATAGCTCGTAAGTCCTAAAGATTGGTTTTTTTACGAACGTTCGACTAAAACGACGATACGTCGCTATCTTTTATCAATCGTTGCTATCAATTTATCTAATTGTTTTATATAAACGATGATAACATTGACAGGAATATACTGTAATCATTGCAAAGCAAATATCTACACAGGTAATATCCACTTATCGTGAAAGTATCTTTGCACAGTAAAACGGTATATAAGTTTTGCGGTTAACCTGGGACATGGCTCGGTAAATACACGCTTATTATTCTTATTATTCTGAGCTATGTTTTAACAAGGCTACTATCAAGGATCTATTACTTCTCCTCCCGTCGATCCTTCCGTTCAATGATTTTGCGTAACGTAGATCGTCGGTGCGTCTTCGTTTTATCGATTGTAGTCTCGTGAAATGCAGAGATACGAGCTTCGCAGGACACAAGGAACGCGTATCGTATTACGATGGGTCACGATCCCCATTAAACCCTTTCCCTTCCTATGCCTGGACAAATTATTAGGGTCACATCATTGTGTGGCGCACGCTCGCGAACTCTCGAACAAGGTCAAGCAGAAAAAATCTCTCTCTCTCTCTCTCTCTCTCTCTCTCTCTCTCTATCGTATGAAAGCAAATTTTGCTCGTCGTCTAACGTCAAATTAATCTTTAGATCCTTTTTATTTTATAACCCCTCTTCGATACACTAATTACCACGGATCCAAGATGAACACGATATCAATTTGCCAGGTTCGCGTCCTCGCAAACTCGATGGAAGTCGTTTCTTAAACTCATACGCCGTCGTTGAACGTCTCTCTGTTCGGAGCTCCATAATCGGGTGTATACGAGAGTCGAACGGACTCTTAGGGAACTCGTTTCTGTGTGCTTTATGGGTCAAGAGCGATTGCGAACATGAGCCATCTGTCCCTTTTTTTCTCTCTTTTTCTTTCTTCCCATGCTAAGTAATACTATGATTTTCGAGGATCTTTAAAGACCAATTACGTCATCATCAAGTAGTGATCGATCTTTTAACGCATACGTTATTTAAACAGAATTATCTCTATCATACTAGATGATAAAATTTTTTAAATTGATCATTCAACTTATCAATTTGGGATAAGAACAAACTCAAGATGATTCTGTATTATACGCTTTTCCTCGTGATGATTTAATGTTAAAGGCATACGATAAATAACACGTAAGGAGCATTTAAATCGTGATATAGTCTTCGTCGTGATACTGTATTATACTCGACGTACCTCTCACGAAAGTCAGGAATATTTTCTAATCGTTGAAACGTCGAAGACGTATCTTCTGGTTGGTGACGTATGGGGGACGTATTGTTTGCGGAAAGAAAGATTCACTTTGGACGCGTTACTCTCGCGATAAACCGAACGTATTCAATAGGAATTTCAATGCAATTCGATCGAAGACGGAAAAGACGTTCGAACGAACGAACGGGATCGATGAGAGAGAACCGGCGTCGATATCTCTCGATCCGGAATACCATTTCGGGTCTTGGAAAGTTATTGGACCGGACGAAGCGTCCTGTAGGCGAGTCGAGTCCGTCCATCACTGCTTTTCCCCCACTCCGAGGCAAAACGGGCCGCTCCGGCGCTCGGGTTCTCTTTCTTTCTCTCTCTCTCTCTCTCTCTCTCTATCTCTCTCTTTCTCTCTCTTTCTCATCGTAAGGCCCTTTCACCGGTCTGCGATTCTCATAGGCTTCTTCCCATAGTCTCTCTTTCTCTTTCTCTCTATTCCTTTCTCTTTTCTTCCTAAGAGAGAAACATCCTCGAAGGTACCGTCGAGAACGGCCACGTTTCGCGTCTGCTACGCGTCCACCTTCGACCGTTCGACCATGGAATCGACCTGCCCTGCCTTAGGGCCCTGCCCTTATTCCCAACTTATACTCTTATTCTGTTTTCTTTACTTATTCTTTTTTTTTTCTTTCTTTCTTTCTTTCTACCTCAATATCGATTAGATCGAGTTCGTTTATAAAATACAATTTTTTAATTTAAAATATAATGTGTGTTAAAGTGTTATGATGTATTATGCATACGTACGTACATACATACACACACACACACACACACACACACACACACACATATATATATATATGTATATATAAGGGAAGAGAAATTCAGAAGCACCGAAGATAAATGATCCATGTATGAACTGGCCGACAGAGTGGTCCCAGTAAGTACGATAGAGGCCCCATAGGCGCGAGAGTATCGAGGACCGTTTTTGCATGCCGATTTGTGGTTACCCATCTTAAAATCCATGCCGCATCTCATTATCCGTCGATGCGAACTTAATGCCCGCGCTTGCTCGATCCGTTCGGCCCTCGGTGCAACTGCAGTTATCACAACCTGCAATCTAAGGAATCGAGAAAAGGATCTTTGCATAATTGTAGCCGGCTCGCGAAACCTATCGGCGTTGCTGCGTGCATCGATTGCGTCCTTTCCTCATGCATCCTCCCTCTTCTTCTTTCTTCTTTTGTTCTTCGCTCGAGGTGGCAATGCCTTTCTCGGAGTCCTTTGCCCTCATCGATTTTCGATCGATCGATATTTCTTGGAACGCTTTAAAAACAACACCCAATGGAATCTTGTCGATCGTTTATCTTTGATTGTTTTTATCGATTGTTTTATTATTATTTTTGTGTTATTAGCTAAACGATATCTTAGCTTTGTAAATACTTTCATCGACATTGACTCAAACTTTTAATTTTGAATAAATATTATATATTAATTATATAAATTATTATATATTATTATATTAAATAATTGAATAAATACAATAAAGGTATGAAATTAAAGATTAAAATTAAAAAAAACGTTATGTTTTATATATATATATATATATATATATATATATATATATATATGTATGTACGTATGTATTATACATACATAATTTTCTCGGCGAGAGAAACGTGCCAAGAACATCAAAATAAATGGACAATAGATACACCAACGAAATGGTATTATGTTTTATAATAACGTCGTAAAAACGTAACGTAAGTCAAACAATTCACTCTCAAAGAATTTCGGATAAGCGACGTCGATGAGCAAAGGGTAGCTCTTTGGGTGAACACAAGCAGCATTATCAGCACGCGTCGGCCCTTTCTATGTATACTCACTAAATCTACGAAACAACCGGCGAAGAGCAAGCGGTGTTTCGCTTAAAACTTCTATCTCCGTTTGCACATAGAGCATACGCATTACGTCCATGAAAATTTCGTTTTAACGGCACACAAAACACATCTGCGAGCATCCTAATGTCAAAATAAATCGATGCTTATATTATAGCGATTAAGGGACGCTTGCAATATTTTTTCTGATAATTTTCTCCTTCTTCTTCTTTTCTCTTTTTTTTTTTTTTTCTATCGATTACATCAAAGTATTTACAATTTTCTTATTTTCTTGTACTTCCATAAATTTACATGCTATTATGATTTATAATATTCTGACATTTCCTATGAATTATTATATACCTTGACTATGAAAAAGATTAAAGAACAATCGAGTGAATCAGCATAATAAGAAAAACGAAAGAAAAAAAAAAAAAAAGGATACAATGGACAATAAGTTCGTCGAAGCGATATATGTACGATAGTATTTTTCGATCTTTCGAACGTGCGTTTATAGGCGCGATCGGACTAAATCTTGGGCGGATAACGAAGTATCGTGGGAGTGTGTAAAGGGAAGGACGCGATGCGGCATGTAACGTCGTGTCATGCAACGTCGGTCCGCGCTATGTTAATTGAAACGCATCGATTCTTGCGAGATCGTATATAATCTGGACGCGTTTCACGGTGTAGCAACTCCATGAGTACGCTTGCCTCTGCGTACCTCACTTTCGGTCGTTTCCACGATTTGACGTCGATATGCAAATGCAACTATCGAATAAATCGTTCTCGTACCGGCCGAACGCGTATTGTCACCGTGGTTTCTGCGGGAAAGAATCGCCCCGAAATAAACTATCGCGCGTGATTAATGCTCCACGTTGAAAAACGACACTCGTTTTTATCTTTCTTTTCTCTCTCTCTCTCTCTCTCTCTCTCTTTTTCTCTCTTTTTTTCCACTCGTTATTCGTTCCTACGTATGTAGATATGTACATACGTATGTACGTACGTTCGTTGCTTCGTTTAACTTCGTCGACGATGATGCCTCGCTTCAAAAAATAAAAAATAAAAAAGAAAAAGGAAAAGGAAAAAAGACGGTTTAAATCGTTAAAGCGCGAATCTTCATAGTTAAAAAAATTCATTGTAAACCTATACGAAAGGGATAATGAGTATCGACAATAAATCGCAGTTCGTTCTTTTTTGATGTCGAAATTTTCTTCGCTCGGTTGACTTCCCTGATACGTATACCATAAAATGCTTGATATCATATATTTTGTATAATTGAAAGTACGAATCGGATTTATACGATCGATCCTATAAAAGGTATACATGATCGATGTCGGAGAAGTTCAAACTTGAAAGTTAAAGGAAAGTCCAAAGGCGCGAACGTTTTCTAGGATCTAAAGGTATACCGTTTAAGGGTAGGATACCTTATTCGGTGGATCGTAGTCAGGTTAGAGACGTACATATCTCATGGGGAGTGCGAACGTTTGGCCTTCCCTTCTGTTTCTCGTTCGTTCATTCGTCCGTTCGTTCGTTCGTTCGTTTGTTCGTTCGTTCGTTCGTTCGTTTTCCTTATCTCTCGCACTTTCAATCGCGCGACGTACTTGACAGCCGTTCCACGGACGATAATTCGCGCGTATATTCGCAAAAATCCGGGGCCATAACTCGCGCGGCCGGTATTAGCGGCTCGTTATCCGCGCTTACGATTGGCCGGGGCTTCGGTATCTGAAACGTGCATCAAATCAGCACCTCCGAGCTTCTCGAAGGCAACGGGCCTCGGCTGCGAGTCGAGTTCTCGGCTGCGGGCAACGCGCGGGAATGGCAAGAAGAAAAACGAGACGGAAGCGCGCGAAAGCAGCACTGCTGAAGAAGAGGAGGAGCAGGAGAAAGAGGTGGAGGGGGAGGAAGAAGAGGTGGAAGAAAAAGCGTGAGGAGAGAGTCGGGGGATTAGCAGGGATGGAGTTGAAACGCGATACGTTACTCCTTCGGTCACAATATTGAGTGCAACTCGGGTCGACGAGATTTAGGTGACCTTCCCGAAAGGAAGGGAAAGGGGTTAAATAAATGGCCGTTTACTGCGATCGTATGAACCTTGTGCTAGGCTTAACCCTTTCTCTACACTTCCCTCTCTCTCTTTCTCTCTCTCTCTCTCTTATTTCCTTCCTTCCTTCCTTCCTTCCTTCCTTCCTTCCTTCCTTCCTTCCTTCCTTCCTTTATTCGTTAAATTCATTTAAAGTCGTCTCTATCGTTCTTCGTCGTCGCTCGATGACCTTCAATAAACTCGTTTCAATTCCTCGAATCCCTTCGATCTTCCTTTAATTCCTCCTCTTTCGAGTTACGATTAATCGATTTACTCTGAGAGATTCGATTTGGTTATAATTGCAAAATAACGGTGGATAACAGCAACAATGTTTATCATTCATCGACGTTTTAACATATACAATACAAACATTAGGTTAAAACTATGGACGAATTAACTTTGGATATTTAATTCGACGATAAGAAAAAATTCGTGTCGGAATTAATGGTTCGCATAATGTTAAATTGATCTTGATCGGCCTACAATGAAGTATTATAACTAAATTCACTGAAGCGTATATCGATGTTAAGAGAATATCCAATTAACGCCGATCGATTCTTGAGTTTGTTGGATTTATTACCCCTCGATCAATAGATAAAAATTCAATTAGCATCGAAGTTATTCGTTATAATGCGTGTCACGTTTTGGCCACGCCATATAAATTTCAATTAACGATAGCAGATCATCCTAATCTTTTTTTTCCTCTTTACAGTTATGTAAGCGAGTTAAAGATATCTTACGCTTTTCACCAACATGAAACACCATAGACCATTAAATCGTAAAGTTAAACTTAAGTTCTGATATAATTCGTTCGAGTATTTCGTTCGATGTCGACATATGGGTATTATTAAAATAAAAATAAAAATATATATCTCTATAAAAAGAATTACTTGAAATCAGTTTTATAATTGGCCTACTACTAGCCACCCCCTTAGTCTATCAAAGATGAGAGAGCTATAATAGAGATGGAGGCAGGTGCGATCGGTATTTGACTTCTTTAAACGGTTAAATCGTTATTACGCCAATCTATGGTGGTTGTAAAGTTCGCCCGTTGGAGAATTACACGGACGATCGATGCCCAACATAGCGCCATTACTCCTCTTCTTTTTCTTCGAAGGAAACGCCTAATGGCTTTGAAAACAATAATTTTTGCGTTGGAACGCGGCTGAAATTACTACGCTAGTAGCCGCTTATGCGTTTCTCTGAGCTCGCTAGTCGTCACTTGTGAAAAAAAATCAAGCGTGAAACTTGGACCGTTTCTAAAATATGCCGAGAAAATTATTATACGTTATGAACGTTTCATTCCTTCTATTTTTAATTCTTAACAAACTGGCGAAAGTTTATATATCATGCTAGTATGTACGTATTTACTATTTTATGACAGAATTTGATAAGATAAATATAAATCAAAAAATGATTCGTCAAAATGAAATAAACGTTCACGTTAAACGATGGAAAGTATTTTATATATATATATATATATATATATATATATATATATATATACTTGAAAGAATTATTTTGGTAAAAATCGCAAAGATCAAGATCAGGCTGAGACCCACTGAAGTAGGTAGTCCGTGCCCCGTGTACACGAGGTCACGTTCTTCGATTCTCTGCCACCGATTGGAACGATCGCCCTGCTGATTACGGATAATTTAATTCAGTCGGTCATCATTTAATGATTATAGTGCCAGACAACCGGAGTATTATCGTATCTTATCCCTCGTTCTTTTCTCATTCGCGGAAAATATCATCAATGGCGATTTGCCTCGCTTAGGATATTATTTCCTTTCGATAACGAGTTTACCTTTAAACTTTACTTTAAATCTCGTTACTTTTATTATTTTCATTTACCGAACATGTAACCTCTCACGATTTCGATGTCGAAATATATACATCGACAAAATGATTTCGATACTCGAATCCGAAACTAACTCTTATCCGTAGCTACGTGAAATTCCGCGAAAGCAAAGTATCTAATATTCGTTTAATGTTCTAAACTCGCGTGGAAATTCTTTTGTTTTATGAATTTACGCGCGTGCTCCGTATGATTTACAATGCAACGCCCGCAGTTAGCCCAATTTCGCGTATCGTGGGTGTATTCATGCGCGAGGGAACACGTATGTATCTTTGCGTGTGTCTATATATGTGTGTGTATATATATATGATATGCTCGCATATGAGTGTACGAACGTTTGTGTGTGTATGCGTGAAAGAGAAAGAGAAAGAAAAAGAGAGAGAGAGAGAGAGAGAGAGAGAGAGAGAGAGAGAGAGAGAGAAGAGGCGAGAGAGGGGAGAAAGCGCGAGAGAGATTAACCAAATTAGCCCCCAGCCGACAAACAACATTCGAGCACGGTACAAGGTTCGATCACACCAGCGTGAACCGAATTCGCTTGTAAAATATCTCTGCTACGTACGATGATAAAATAATGATAAGGACGAACATGAGATTATTCCTCTTCGTTTCTTCTTCGTTTTTACGCGATGGTTTGTCATTCATTACAACGTACGTGATATGTTTTCATAATCGCAACTGCGTCTTCTTGAAATTCAAAAAAAAAAAAAAAAGAGAAAGAAAAAAAGAAAAAAGAATAAAATGAAGACGAAGAAGAAAAAAGTGAATACTTAATAAGACGACACGTTGATAAAAAAGTTATTGCGTTTGAGTGGTATTATATTTAATATTACTTTTTATCGTTGAGTTATACTATACTTAACATTATTTCTCTCTCTCTCTCTCTCTCTCTCTTTCTCTCTCCCAGATGAATTAATAAATAACGATCGGTCTGGGTATGAATATTGCAAGGTCGCATCTTCTCGTGCGTAACGATAGACTAAAAATTGCGATATCATTCCGTTATAGGATTAAAAATTGTTTATCGTGTACGATGAGAAATTATATTATCTGTGCATTTGCAAGATAAATCGTTAATTTATAATATCGTCTCTATCTCCTTTGTTTCTCGCTAGTATAATAATTCAGGATAATCCGATCGTACGTAGGGGAATATAGGTACTAATTGCTTTCGCGTTACGCTTGATCGAACGTCCGGCATTCGATCCCGTTTTTTAATTTTATCTTTTATTTTATTTTTTTCTTTTTGAGGGGTAGGAAACACAGAGACTTTTTTTCAACTTTTTTTCTTTCGGAAAAAACGAACGTAACGTGCGTGCATTGTGTGTGTGTGTGTATATGGATAAGCCGCAAACGGAACTTAGGGCCGGCTAGTTGGCCTATAGGGCCGTGCGAGACTACGGTTTAAGGGACTATAACATCACGAGGATATCAACTCCTCTTGGTCGGGGGCCGTCTCATTACCCGTGCTTCGATGGTACCACGCTGAGAGCTGCTCGCAAACCCCCTATAGTTATACTCACGTTATATTCATATTCCAAGTATAGTCGCGCTTGGTCTACCTTATACGGATTCGCTACGGACAGAAACCGCTGTCGTTTTCACGTTCTCTCGTTGTACTCGAGACGACATCGGTAGATGAAACGATCGGTTTCTCATTCCTAATTTTTATTGTTTTTCTTCGCTTGTTTCTTCTTTTCCTTTTACAACGAGAATAAAATAGAAAATAGAATTTATTATATTATATTTTTACGCGATCAAAACGTGATTAAAGCATCGATGAAAAAATGATCTTTGGATAATTCTCTTTTCTTACAATTAAAATCGATGTACACGACGTGAGATTCTATGAAGTTTTTAGATGGATAATAAGATAAAAGAGAGAAGGAAACGTTCTGTAGTACATTAAAGAGGCTTAAGAAGGCAGCCATAGGCAAACGTAGAGCTCTAAGGTAACGCACCCTGCGGTGGCCTTTGCTTTCTCGAACGGACGAAAAGGAAGAAGGACGAAGGAAGAAGGAAGGATGATGCATGGCGATACACGCACATATGCCCTCCTCCCCTCCAACGCGGACCTTCTCGCGTTCAAGTTGTCCTCTCTCTCTCTCTCTCTCTCTCTCTCTCTTTCTCTCTCTCTCTCTTTCTTCCCTCTTTACCCTTCTTCTACCTGAGAGAAAGAGAAAGAGCTATGTAGCATCATCGGCCAACTCCACCTTCCACCCAGAACTTATAAGACCTGACCACGGCCATCCAAAAATAATAACTATCATAATAATAACAATAAAAAAATGCGACTTAAATGGGGGAAGGGGAAACTAGAGGGACGACTATTCCTGTTACGTTGCATTCCAGCAAGTAGAAACTCGTTGGACCACCCCGAATACGAATCCGCCGAGCGGCACCCATCGGCCTTTAACAGGAATACCATTTGTCTTTTAGCTCGCGTTTATCTGCTCCAATTGTCGACTTTTTTGCGACTTTTGTCTTTTTCATATCGTCCGATATGATACTTTTTTCTTTCGGACCGATAAGCTCGATAATAGCGCATACGATTTGAACAGTTTCTGAAGTATGTCTCATTTATTCCGTAAAATATTTCCATAATTTGATATCGGAGGATATCAAATCAATCGATTGTTTATATAACGTAAATCTATCTCGATATTATAATTTCGAATTGCTTTTTAAATACGAGTTTGTTCAAAACTCATATTTGTTCCGTACCGCTAGAGTCAAACTTTAATCGGGCAACAACAAACCGATTCGGACAGAGTTTCGCATTTCCAAAGGAACCGCTTTGGACGTACTCCCAGAAGGTTTGGAATTATTCCAATTTCCTGAATTTATTTATCGCATATTTACTTGACGGGCGAGTGTTGGGAGAGTGATATTAGCCGACTTTCACGCGAAACTAAGCGCAATTTAGCTTAGGCTAATAATTCCCACATCCAAATTGAATGAATTTTTCGGAATGAGACAGAGAAACATTGTCGGTAGACAAATTTCTCGCTTTCCGACATTACATCCGCTTTTAACATACGAACACAAATTTCTGGGTCTTTAAAGTGAAAGAAAATGTATGCACGCGCGTATAAGGTAATTCGTTGATACATTCGTTTAGTTTAACGTGATGATTACAGGGTAGATTCGACGAGTTGAAAGGAAGCAAGAGATGGAGAGAAACAAGAGAGAGAGAAAGAGAGAAAGAAGAAAAAAGAGCAAAAAAAAAAAGGAAAAAAAGGAAGAAAGAAAGAAAGAAAAGAACGAAGACCTTCCTGCAAAGAAAGGCACGGAAGAACTAACAAAGTTAAATTGATTCTCGTTGGATTATGTGGGAGAATGAGGAGAGGGGAGGGATGTGGGGGAATGAGAGAATGGGGAAGATTATTCGCGAGTCTCTTCTTAGCTACCTCGAGGAAATGCTCGAGCTCACGTGACATTGCTTGAAAACATGTGTATGCAGAGAGTTCTTGGACGATAGGTAGTTACCTAGCTAACCGGGACGACACGCGATCGAGTCCCTCGCGATATAAATTATTACGATTTCTTAGGAGTTACCCCTATTTCGAGGGGTTGCGCGTCCGATCAAACGACCCGATACGGACTAACATCAAAGGGGTCTCTCTTCGTATGCTCCTCCGTTTCTTCCCTACGACCGGATTTCTCTCTCTCTCTCTCTCTCTCTCTCTCTCTCTCTTTCTCTCTCTCTCTCCGGACGTAAAGTGCATGGTTTATGCAGGTTCTCTCCAGAGACGCGAAGAGTCGCCGAGCTATAATCTCAAAATTGCGCTACAGCTTCTTTTCCTTTCGAATAACAGAGCTGCGCGTCGAGAAGCGATCGCGAGTTTTATTAGAGCTTGCCCCCGGCCGCGATTTCAGCCTCTGCCACGAGAAAATCTACAAGATCGTACATCCTATCTTTCTATCTCGGCCTTTCAAATTTTTCTATCCCTCTTTGTTTTTCTCCTCGATCGTCTAACATTTTACCTTACGATTTGTCACGATTAGAATTATCGTTTTTTTCCTTTTTTTTTTTTTTTTTTTTTTAGAGAGAGAGAGAGAGAAAATAGTAAAGGGATATATTACGTTTATATACGGCGTAATATATACATATATACACTACGTGTACGATATACGATAGCAGGTCTATAGATATACACTTATGTTATTACGTAGGAAATGACTAGTTTCTTTTAATTTTAAGAGATAAAGTTTAGATAAACTTAGATAAATTTAATGTTGGAAATTTAAATATAAATAATTTAATGTTTAAATTTATTTGAAATAATGAAGATATGCAATATTTGATTGAGGATGTTGGAACAAAGTAAGAAGGAAGGTTAACGGATTAAGCGTTCCGTTAGGGGATCACGAAAAGGAGGTCCACGTGGATGCGCTTGGTTCACCTTTTAGAGTTTCGGACGGTGAATCGGCAGCGCGGAACTGGCAAGATAAGAAGCGAGAAAGCGGTCTCAATGCGATGGATTAAAACGATAAGCTTTCCACGAAAAAAATACGAGCACTGGTATAATATCTGCACGCATTTCCACTCGCGGCTATAAGATCGACTGATAGAATGAGTGGAGTCTTATTTATCGAATTTAAATGAACTTCTGGCTATATATGTAATTGCTTTCTGATGCATCTCAACGATTTACGAGCTGTCTCTGATCATCGCTGATCGTTGTATAGCGACTTTTTTTGTTTCTTTTTTCAATGACATCATTCAGGTTTCTTTGTTTTTTTTTTTCTTTTTTTTTCTTTTTTTTATCTTACAATACGGAAAGAATCGAAGCTTAATGAAGAGCGGAATAATCGATTTGTTTAAATTGCAACTTCGCTTAATATTAATTATAATGGAGGAAGATAAAGCATTGCGATAAAGCGCTTGATTATATATCAGGTTTCTATCGATATTTTTGTCCATTGGGAGTCATCGAATCGTTAATCGAAGCTTCGATCAATAGAAAATCGGTAGGATACGTCGACGCGGTCGTTTCCTTGGTCTCCCTAGTGGAGTTTAATCGATATTCCTGAGGGACCAAAACGTGTCGTCTCCAAAATCGTTAAACACATACTTTCGATGATATCGATTCGTTGGTATCATAGGTTAAGGTCGAATACGTAAGGTCAAATTAAAGAATCAATTTAAATCGATCTTAAATTTACACGAACGACTCCGTTAAGTCGTCATTACTGATATTTATGTTTCGGTCTCCCCTTGAAAATCTTTCGTGCTAAAGGACCATTAAATTTCTATCTGTTGTTAATCGTCTCGTCTCTACTATGGTGATATTAATCACGCCATGAAATTACGGTAAATACCGAAGGTAAAGCGTTGCTGAGCTTCGCTTGAAGCACCACTAGCCCTCTCTCGCGGCAGTGCGTTTTGACGAGTGAGCGCGAATGTTTTTAAATCTCCCCGGAGTCCGCGGTCAGTGCGATTTATCGTCTCTACGCGAGAGTCCCTTCGTTGCCGAGAGCGTGCTCCGCTTCGGCGTTAATTGCGAGACACGAAAAACCGAGAGAGCAAGAGGAGTAGGAGGAGGAGGAGGACGACGAGGACGACGAGAAAGAAAAAGAGAAAGAGTCCGTTTCAACGAAACGATTCGCACTTTTCGAGGGGTTACGAGCCAATAGTGGAAGAGTACTGTCCAAGGTCATGGATATCAAGAAAATCCACGCTAACTATCCAGACTGTTCGACCTACTTTGACCCTATTTTTTTTCTCTTCCATTTTTTTTTCTTTTTGCTTCTCTTTCTTTTCTCTCTCTCTCTCTCTCTCTCTCTCTCTCTCTCTCTCTCTCTCTTTCTCCCTTTTCCTGAATTGAAGCGAATCTGAACTCTAATCTAATAGAAACGTTAACTGACACTATAGTGATTTCACTGATTCTGATAAATTTTATTTCCCTTGGACAGTTCGTCGAACCAATAAATTTTGTTGTTATCGTTTTAAGTAGTCCTCAACGTGCATTAATTTGAAGTTCATTAAATCTACATGGAGAAAAAGAATACTGGAATTTCTTTATCATTCGATGATCCTGACTGAGAGAGATAGAAAATTTTTGAAAACGTGATATTCGCAAACAATCAAATAAGATCCAGAAAGTTTTTGATCGATTTAACGTTAGATACTTAGATCTTCGAGCGTACAGTTAATTTAGTCGAAATAATCGTAAATCCGATTCCAGCGTAAAGACCGCTCTCGCGCGATCGATTGGAGCGCGGCCAAGCTGAGAAAAACGACTGGACGAAGGAAGAGAACGGTGCGAAAACAGAAACTATTATGTGTCTTGCTAGCTGTATCCTGAAGACAAAATCGTTCCAATTGGCAGTCCTAACATTCTTCTTTCTTTTTTTTTTTGCGATAGAACGTCTTTACTTGTCAAATATTTTTTATTAATGATACCTAATTTCCTTATATATCGATTTATCAACGATTCTCAACGTGACGTTCTCCGACGAAGGTCGATTTTAAAATTAGGTAGGTATATTCGAACGCCGATCGAAGGTCGTAAGGAATGAGTACGAACTAAGTTGAACGTGAATGAACGAGAGAAAGAGAGAGAGAGAGAATGAAAGAGACACATACACACACACACACACACAGAGAAAGAGAGAGAAAGAAGAGAATCAGTGTTACACTCTCTAACTTTGGTATGAGTGAGAATGGGCCGGACGGTACGCGGACCCAACCAAAACTTATGGTTACAGGCATAGCCCGTTATGGTCAGAAATACACAGTCAACCAAATAAAAATAATATTATAATGCTCTTACTCGGACAGTCCAATTTTGAGTCTTGTCATTCTCGTGAATGGGAAAAAAATCCTTGGCAATTCGTTATCAGGGAAAGCGCGCGATTTCAGCTTAAAAAATGCTCGTAACAACGTCCGTTATGCGACCCCATCAACGATTCCACGCCGCCGTAATCAACTACCGGAAGACATTCGGGATCTCCGACCTTCGATCGTGCTTCGTTAAAGAGGAGAGTTCGTTAGTGCTCGAGAAAGAAAATATACTTTGGAACATAAACTGATGGAATATTTGCAAGATTTTTTTTCTTTTTTTTTTTCTTTTTTTTTTAATCTGTCTGTCTCTCTCTCTCTCTCTCTCTCTCTCTCTCTCTCTTCATTTCAATGCAGCCAGTGATCTCCATTGTATCGTCGTGTTCATCATCCTCTTAGCGATGCATGGAAACTCGTAGAACGAAAAAGAGAAACTTGTAACGACGTATTTATTTTAATGAATAATTTTTAATAAAATTGTATATCTAATTATTACAAAATAAATATGTATAAGACAAATTTGCTTTTTCTTTTCTTTTTTTTCTTTGCATTCTCGCTCATCCCCATTCCTATAAACAAAAATTTCCGAATGAATGAAAGAATTGGAATCATTTCGTGTATTGTACAATCGTATATTTTGGGATTTATAAGAGATATATCTCGAATTTATTAAATTAAACTTAAGATATAATAGCTTGTCGTAAAGAAAGAAGGAAAAGGAAAATTAGGTTAAAAAAGAAACGTATCCGTAAATTTCCATAGTTACGTTCAATAACGTTTTCACTCGTGTTTGTCGTAACTAGCGTTACAACTAGATACTCGACACCCGTATCGTGTCGTCGGACACTCCTAACCCTACCCGAGAGACCAGTAGCACGTGGTTGCTGGTTGTCAACCGTGAAAAGGCTCTCGAAGATCGGTGAACGAGCGCGAAGAGCGGTCGGGTGTGGCCTCGGGACGAGAGCGCCATCCTACGATTATTTCGTGTATTACAAAGCTACTCGGAGGAAATGTACGAACACGGTCGGTAAAGACGGACTCTACATATCGAAAGTTTATGATGTCGCGTTACAGGAGGGCGACGTTACGTTATATCATATACGAACGTATAAACTCTCGCGGATCGCTTCATTTTCATTTTTAATAGCGGTCGACGTCGCTGACGTTCAGGAAAATTGAATGGCCCCATTGCACGATACCCATAAATTCACACGAGTTACGCGCAAATTCAGGAATTTGATGTACGTACCTACGTACGTTCTCCTGTAACGAAATTAATGTCTCGAATACTAATTACGTCCAACTAATTTGTATTTACGTCCTCGCATTTTCGCTATCGGAACATCGAACAATTATTACCATTGTTCAGTCAAATCGTATCGATGACTACAATAGACGATACCAAGTGAACGCGATCCCTCATTATCGTGCTTTATGCTTTCATACTCCTACGTCGCGTTGTCCGGAGTTGTCGGATTAATTATTTAAATATTTATTACCGGATAACGGTGACTTTATATTTCGTAGTAGGTAACTATGCAGACGCATATATATATATATATATATATATATATATATATACCATCGATAGGAAAGATATATTTTGTCCAGGAGTTAGGAACAAATACAATTATGCTAAACCGTATTAACTACTTATCAAATTTTATTACGATACGTTCGAGTAAGGGACGATTTTATTAGAAGCAAAAGGGTATCGCGTGAATGACGTTTGGTCTATTCATCTTTACGTTCCATTAGGAAATTCAATAGAAAACAATTTAAACTTCCTTCAACGAACGTCGCATAGAATTCTAGTAGAGAAGTCGAACACTGAAGAACCGAGAAGAAAGAAGGGAGAATCTTTCTTTGTAGTTCGTCGTCGTTCTTACTAAGAAGAAGTCATTGTGGGTAACCGTAGGAGAAAAAGAGACAGGGGAGAAAGAGGCAGGGCTCGAGTTAGTGGGAAACACCCTAGTGGCCATATCCCTTGCCCATCATGGCTTCTTCCTACTCGAATGGAATAAGGCATGGTAGCTTGGTGCTGCCTCAAAGCTACCTTCGAACTGCCTACCGGCCATGAGGATTCGTAGGTTGAAATAAAAATGCTGGGATGTCGGTTCGACGTAAGAAACCGTTGAAATCGTCGAGGTGAGAGGCGATAGTAGCGGTCGGCCGTGCGAGGAAGCGACATGGTGCTTCGTTAGGAGGCTTGTTTCGAGCCAACCCGATTCGATTTATACGCGTACGTTTTAAGTGGTGCGATCGACTATCGTGACCGTTCCATTATAAGAGTTCAACGGTCGTCCGGTACACTCCACCGTCGATGTCGCTATTACGAAATTGTCTTCGACGAGAGAAGAGGACGAGAATCGTAGATTTACCGTCGATAGATCTAAAACGTCGTAGAAGGTAAACGATTCCTCTTTGATATCTTTTCCCGATCTCATGTTTATCTTCTTAATGGACTATACTCGGAATCGAATTAGATGAAATTAACGAAGAAAAATAGTAGTAAAAGAGTATCTTGGATATTGAAAGATATTTATTTCCAAATCGAGTTTCAAAGAGCTTCGAAGATCTTTAAGCGAATCGATAGAATAAGAAAACGATAGAATTGATAGAACAAAAACGGGATTGTCCGTTTTGGTATCGATTATATTAGCTCGTCGTTGCCGATCGTTCTAAAGTAGAAATATCTTTCTAAATAAAAATCAGACTGAATATATCCAAATTCGAATCGAAAGGTATAAAAGGAATACGGTGAAGTGTATTATAACGACGTGCGACATTGAAGAAAGAAAATAAAAAATGACAAAAAAAGAAACGAACAAACGAAGCGAACGTCGGGGGCGTTATCAGTGGTTAGTCGAGATGATCACTCGCTTGGGAGGTCCGTTATCTAGGTCCCACTGCCCACCGACTGCTTGCTTTACGAACACGCTAACTAACTAACCAGCATTTACATTGCTAATTGCGCGGGCATGTGAGTGTAATGATACCTAACGTGGACAATGCTTCAAGGGAATTAAACCTACCCTCTAGGAGCGCCCACTCTCGTCGAGCTCTCTGCATTTTCCGATTGGAAAGAACGATTTATCGTGCGATAGACCCTAGCGATTTTCTCTCTACCGTCCTTTCGGTGAACTTTTCCATCGTATATAATTTACTATTATCTTCGCAAATATTGAGAAAAGCTTTGTTATCCGAGTTATGCAAAAAAGAAAGAAAAGAAAAGAAAAAATAAGAAGGAACAGAATGGAAAAGATCTCGCGTAAAATTTTTCCGATGAACGACCGACTTCATCATTGTACGATGTCGTTTAATCGTGTCTTCTTATCGCAGCAACACCCAAAGGAATTCAAAGTACATTTTGGTGAAACAATTGCTAACGTTAGCGCAATTACGTGAAGCCCTAGCATTTCGAAGAAAAGGGGTGTATCCGTTTCGTCCTTAATCGGAGAAGGGACGTCTGTGCCGTCGTAGGGTGGTTTAAGGACATTTACGATTTACAGAGAGACATCTATTTTCTGGCTACGTTAAATTTTACAAATTCTCCTTCGAAAGATATACGAATCCCGGTAGGAAGGGACTGTCACGCGAATGACACTCGGTAGAATCCAACCCTACCCTTTGTGTACTTAACTGTCTTACTATCTTCCTAGAATTCGAAATACCTTCTCTAGTTGCTCTTTCTGTGAAAATGTCGAGTGAAGATAAACGTTAGAGAATCAACGTAAATAAGTTAGACAGAATTTGACGGAATGTACATATTCGTACGTTCTGATGAAATTTATTCGTCGGACTGTTATTTTCACAATTTTTTTCTTATAAAAGCATAGAGATTAATCGTACCCTTAAAAGTCAAAGTGAAGGGGTATCTAGTAAGTAAAGTATTCGAGTATTGAGAAACTCGCTGAACACCGACATGACAGACGTTGCGATACGATCGGTGAACGTTCGAGCAGAGACGAAGTCAAGGTATCGTTTGAGAAAATATCAGGAATAGTAAGGAGGACGAGCTGATAGTGAACGTAATAATAAGGCGGACGGTGGCGTACCAAAGAAAAGGGGTGGTATCTTTCTGAGCCGGAGGTGGAGCGCCCGTATCCTGGGGTAGCCAAGAAGACGACTACAGTTTACGATAATGCGTAAATATCCCTGGCGTCCCCAACTTTTACAAACCCTTTCCTAGACGATCCTTGGAACGGCCGAAGAGAGAGAGAGAGAGAGAGAGAGAGAGAGAGAGAGAGAGAGAGAGAAAGAGAGAGAGAGAGGAATAGAGAAAGAAAGGGAAGAATGAGACAAGTGGTGGTAGGTTGCTGGGGGTGGGAGAGTTTGCGGTGACCGAGCGAGGCGAAGGAAAAGAGGAAAGAAAGAAGAGGAGGAGGAAGAGGTGGAAGAGAGAAGGGTGAAGAGGAAGGCTTTATACACTCCTACGAAGTCTGATGCCCAGTACTTACTCGGGTATATCTTCCCCCTCCCCCTTTCTCTCTTCCTCCCCCTGTCTCTTTCTCTCTCTCTCTCTCTCTCTATCTCTCTTTTTCTTTCTTTCACCCTCCAACTTGGTGGATGCGAGCGTTAACTCTTCCACCGCCAGAGGCCGAGAAATAAAAGATTGCACCCGACGCGAGGAAACTTCGTGCCCGTCGTTCTTTTGCGTTCTTTCTTCTTTTCCACTCTTTTTCGATGCCGCTGCTGCATTATACCCGAGCCGTTACTCGAAACGACCACCAGCTCCTGACGAAGATTCTTAATGGACGAATTCTCCTCTTCTGCTTCTGTTCCATTTCGTTCTTATGTAGGACCCAGGTATACCTATTTAGTGAGGTTTCTACTAAGAAGGCTTCGTCTTTTTTCGCCATCCTTTCTTTTGCTTTTTTTCGACGACTTTCCCGTTTTCGATTTATCGTCTCATATATTTCGAACTGTCACCAGATGTTTTTCTCATTCACTTAATGAGTACCATCATTTTTCTTAACGATTATCCCCGAGATAAAGATCAACCGATCTACGTATATCCTGATACCTTTTCTTCTTTTTTCATCGACTGTTTTCTTTTCCTTCTTCATTTCTTTTTTTTTTTGTTTTCTTTTTTTTTTTTTTTTTTAATTACACACGATTCAAATATTAATATCTGTCTAACGTCAGAGTATACCGAAGAGAGCGATCTTATAAAAGGAAAAGAAACATATATAAAGACGATATTTATAGTAGTTAGAATTTCGCGTATCTATATACTTATCCAATACATACATATATCCGCACGTTATATCTTTTCATGAAAACTCGTAGGGACACTAGCAAACGAGGGTGAGGGAAGACGCACCGGATACATTTTTGTCTACACTGGCAGAAGTTTCAGCCATTCGGCCGGCTTTTCTTTGGACTTTTGCTTCGTCTATCCACACACATACGTATAGGAGGGCGGATGAAAGCAAAAAGAAACGTGTACCACTCGATACGGGAACGGAGAGACGGGAAGCTGAATGGCTCTTTGCCTTATAGTTACAGCCACCCTACCATATATGTATCCCAAAGTAAAGCGACTTTTATATACTGAGACTGTCTAGCTACGGGTAATACACTCGATTCCCGCGGCATTACGTCGAATGCCGTATACAGTAGCTTCTACCACGTCGACAACGACGACTTGCTGGCTACGCCTAAGCATCACCACTTTCTTCGTATATAGAATCAAGACGATGTGCAAACCTCGTGCCAAAATTATATCGACCCTGAATACCTCTAATGGCCGTCCATGTTTATATAAGTTGTTCCTTTCTTGCCTCTTCTCTCAGACGTCCCGTCTCCTATTCGGCTCTTATCCTATGACTCATAAGATAGATAGATAGAAAGAAAGAGAGAGAGAGAGAGAGAGAGAGAGAGAGAGAGAGAGAGAGAATCTATAATTAAAAAATTAAAAAAAAGAGAAAGGAAAGAACAATTAAAAGAGTTGAATTGAAAAGTCGAATAATTAATGAAGACTTATTCACCGTTAAGACGAAAAAAAGAATGCAACTAAGTGTCTCGATTATCATATACGCGTTAATTAACTGGTCGATCGTTTTTGAAATATTCAACATGTTTATGAAAAGTGGGTTGAGGAATTCGTTTATATCTACGACTTGGGAACGTTTAAAATTGATTTTGTACAGAAGCAAGAGGAAAGAGCTCGTGTTCGAAAGCGAGCCGATGTTTCCTCGTCGAGATCGAAACTCGAGGAGGAGCGTGATACGAATGGAGGGTGCAAGAGCATGCTCGTATTATCGCGAAACTGGCAGAGACATAAGAAACCAACGGAGCGTACGCTTTCTCGCGTACGGGTCGTGCGATTGCGTAAACACAAACGTTAAAGAGACGTGACTGCGTGGCGAGCGAACGAACGGCACGCGCTGCACGTGCAACGCCTGTTCGCGTATTCTCTGAGTCTTCGACGGCGACTTCGTCGATGGCCTATCGTACGTGTATTCGTATATGTACGTCTCTGTTTGTACGCGTAAGTCTATATGCAAGTATGCGTCTATATGTGCCTCTGACCTACAGATGAAATTATAATTAGACGCTCGTCGGACTAAAGGATAAGCGAATCCCGAGTGCCGTTACCAAGGAAACTAACAGGCCTTGTAACCGTTACGTGATTCTCATATAACTTTCTTCCTTCCCATTTCCCGTCGATACTCGAGTAGGACAACGTAGCTGCATAGTATTACATAGATATATGTATATGTAGGTATGTTTAAGTATTATAAGTATCATATACCTACGTCGAGACAGGGAGAGAGAGAAAGAGAGAGAGAGAGAGAGAGAGAGTTTTCATGTATTTTCTAAATTAAGACTTTAACGCGAGCTTCGTTCTTACATATAGAAAAGAAGGTAGGTAGGTAGGTAGATATTTACATCTAGTAATTTGAAAGGAATGAAATTCCTTTCATTCTTTTCAATGTAATACTTAATGATACTATATGATATAATACTTAATATGTAACATGAAGGTACTCTCTTCTTATGATTTGTCTTTCTCGTATTTCGCGATCTTCCTGAAACGAATTGATTTCATTTTGTATTATGCAATCGAAGCATTGTCCACCGTTATTATCGTTATTCTCGAGTTATGTAATAACGTATAAAACTTCCTCATTCTACTCTATTGCTACCGTCCAATAATTTATCCCGTACTTTGTACCCGTACGATCTTGATCTAAAAGCGATTAATCGACGGTACGCCCCTCGCGGATACAGATCCAGGGCATTATCGAGGTCGTTTAAATGCGCATTGAGCATAAATTTATTACCCTATTTGGAAATAGCGTGATAAAAGTAAGAAAGAGAAAGAGAGGGAGAGAAAGAAAGAGAGAGAGAAAGAGAGAGAAAGAAGGTGGCAGAAAGGGGAGGAAAGAGAGAGAGAACATTTCTTAGGAGGGTAGCATAAAGATTCTTATGAGGGAACGAGGATGGATATAAGGAATCCCAAGGACCGGTGTACCACTAGCTAGACCCTTATGAAGGGTAGGAAGCAATTATAACACTAAATTAAGGCCGAGGAAAATTTGGCAATTACGCAGCTACCAAAGGGATAAAGTTACAGGATGGTCGTTTTTTAGTATGTTCGAATACACCAAGGAGAGATGATACTCCTTGCGAGAATGTCCAAGAGAGGGTAGAAACTTTCTGCTCTCTCTTTCTAATTAGGCTGGTGAAGAACGTAAAAGCTATAAGTTATTAACGCGAAAAAAAAAAAGAAAGATTATTTTCTCATCGATATAGACATTCCTCTTTTTTTAATATCTCCTCTCGTTGAGACCAATATCCATAATTATATTTTTCTTACTCTCCAAATATTTCGAGAGATGAGAAAGGAAAGAAAAAAATGGCGGACCATCTAGTCCGTAATTAAAACCATTTTGAGACAGTCGAGAGCGTGTGCGAGCTTAATTTAAGAGACGCGTAGAGGAGTAGAAGGGGATGAGAGGGTAGAACAGAGGACGGACTATCGATATCGTAGTGGAACGCGTTCGAGGGCGCATTCCGTGCGCACGTTCCAGCCACGCGTAGAACGCCGATGACGACGGTTTACGGCGCTGACGCGGCACTGTCCGTCACGAAGCGGACATTACAGCACGTTGGATATACTGTGTCAGTGTGAGAGAGATAGAAAAAAAAAAGAGAGAAAGAGAAGAGAAAGAGATAGAGCTCTCACGCCCTCTCAGAGTGGTAGCCAAATATATACATACATACATACATATATATATATATATATATATATATATTCGGTTGGATTACATTGGACTACCAATAGCGTATACTAACACATGGAAATCGTACGCAGGACGATCTAGACAGGTTTCAGTGTGAAAGAGAGATAGAGTGACAAAGGGGTGGAAGAGAGAGGAAAGGGGATGATGTGGCGAGAAACGATAGAAGAGGGCTGCGGGTATTGCGATCCGTCAGAGCGGGTAAACCGAAAACATAAATTTAATAGGTTTCACCCCCTTCTTCGAGCTTTATGGCGCCACCGAATTTCCCATTAAATAAACAAGCGCCATGTTCATTACAGGCCAACGGGATCTCTCTCTCTCTCTCTCTCTCTCTCTCTCTCTTTCTCTCGGACGATCGAGCCCGCCTCTATAAAGCTATGTGTGTGTATGTTCGACCTCGAGCTCTACGTTATGCAACGTGCATGCGTCTAGGGCTTAGACCGCGGCTTGCGGTTAAGGGGTAGGTATCTGTATCTCGTCGCCGAACGAACCTCCCACTTCACCCCTCGAGTACACCCGAAATTACGTACCTACATCCTTTATGACCGAGTTCTAGCTTTGGCCGAATCACGCGTTTCCTACTCCGCTAACGTTTTTTCCTAGTCATAGAATGAACCTTTTTGTTCGACCGTTTCTGATTAAGTCGTGACTTGTTTGTTCTACACGTTGTAAAAGAAATATCGCTCGATGTCGAATATCGGACGATATGATAAACCAAAGATATTCGTACATGTCATTATTTGCCACTGAAAATTCTTCACGACCTGTACAAACGATTTATTCGTAGACGAATCCATCCATCCATCCATTCATCCATCCATCCATTCATTCATCCATCAATACAAATTTCGTTCGACTAGTTCTAATCTTTTTTTTTCCTCGTTCGAACCATTTCCTGTGGAGTTTTATCGTTAACACCGCATCGTAGTCATCGTACGTACGGACGCGAAACACTGTAACTCCTGCTTGCTGATAATTAGCGCATCCATCAGTTGCAGCAAGCCGGCAGCTAATGCCGATCGTACGTTATCGTTATCACAGCCTCCCCATTTTGTCCCCTGCCGTTTCCTCGCCCCCTCCCCCCCAACATACAGCCTCCCAGCCCCTCTACCTCTTCCTATCATCCCAAAGCTACCCTTTCCCGTCTATTTGTACGCTGTGCGTACGCGGGAACACCGTTGGCGAACAGCGCCATTGCCATCACCAACACTACAACCACATACCACCATTGCTACTAGGGACAACACTTGCACTCGTGGTGCCAACGACGCCCGGCTTCGCCATAACCATCGGCGAACTTTCTACCCTCTATCCACCCTTCAACTCATACCCACGAATATCGATAGGCAACGCACGAGCTGTCGATGCGACCAATAATCTAATAACCAGTCACCGGCAATGCGTCGTAAGTCATCTTCTTGCGGATTTTTCCTCGTGTGAATCGAATCGAAAGCAATATCGTCGTTGCTCCTCGATCATCGGATTCGCCGAGGACAACGACGACGACGACGACGACTGAAAACCGTCAACCAAGAGTCGAATCGAGGACTGAACCGATGCTCGATTCGATAAAAATATGATGTCTCGTATACGATTTATCAGGCATCGTTCGTTCGTTCGTTCGTTCGTTCTCTGACTTCGGCTCTGTGACCTGTCCTTCAAGCTTTTTCAAATAGAGCTTTCTATCATTCTTGAAATAATCTCGATTTTCAAGTTTGTCGATCAAATTCCTACACTATTTTTATTATTTACCTCCTCTTCGTTCCTCGCTATTTTATCCTTTTCGATGTGTACATATCCTAGATATATGACAGATATAAATACAGCGGAGAGTTCTCAAAATTGTATCTCTTATGGTATTATATCGTTATTTATATTCAGTAATGAGAATAAAATTGATGAGATACGATTTAGATGACTTGTGTACCCGTTCGGCAACTCTTACTTATCTACGTATATCTAATGACTATTTTATATCCATAAAATATAAACATAATATTCTACTTCATACAAATAATTACATATTCCACCTAGAAAACGATGCATAAATTATAAATATCAAGCAAGTTATAACGATGCAAGTTTTTACGTAATTACCGAGACTTCGCTTCGTGTATGCATGAATGAATAAAATCCTATGAATTCTACACTGGAGAATATTAAAAAAAAAAAAAAAAAAAAAAAAAAAAAAAAAAAAAAAAAAAAAAACAGAAAAAAGGAAAAAAAACAATACAAAAAAAGGAAAAAAGTGAAAAAAAAAATAAATAAATGGAAAAAAAAGAAAAAGAGAAAAACTGTGGAAAATCCATGGATTTTATACACAGTACGCAAAAAATAGGATCAGAAAAGAGATTTTTTTCTTTCTGCCTCTCTCTCTCTCCCTCTCTCTCTCTTTCTCTCTCTCTCTCTCTCTCTTTTTATAATCCCAGGCAATGTTTCAATCCGCATTCTGCGATCATGATAGCGCATTGTTGCCGGTGCATGCGCGCATCTCACAGCCGCGGGCCACCAAATGATCCAGAACACCTCTGGGAATTGGTTTGGGGATGGAAGAGGAGAGCGAGAGAGAGAGAAGCAGACAGAGTGAGATAGTGGGTGGGCACGCGTGCTGGAACAAGAGAGCGAGAGAGAGAGAGAGAGCGAAGGGCCGACGTTATAACTAACCGAGCTGATCTACGACCTGTTTAGTAGTTCTATATCAGCGCTATAGCATGCTTCGGTACACGCAATCGAATCGCCTCCTATGTCGATAATATCTAACTTAAGTAGGTAACAACCAACGCATACGTACACGCACACATATCTACACGTAGATATATGTACGTGTATCTATATGTATATGTATACAATATGCAAGCACATGGTTACGAATGGACAACCACTCCATTTTACATGACTGAAAATATCCTCGTTATCGACGATGGTATGCGCAAAAGTTGTTCGTTAGCATTGTTCGCCGATATCGAATATATATATTTAAAAGGGACTTATATAGCATATAGATTCGTTTTAGTTTCTCTATCTTGCATGTTTGCCAACAATTAAAGTTCTCGTATGCTCTTTGTTTCTTTTTTTCCTTTCCATTAGAATTTTAAGAATGAATTTTGATCTTAAGAAACTGGCGATCTCTTTGACGATTGAGTCCCCGTTATAAATCGTTGAAGAATAATTTCTAATGAGACAATTTTCTCTATTAAATGAAAATTATGCGACAGATATTACGCGATAATGGTGAATTCTTTTAATTTAAAAAAGTTTTACGAGACCGGAGGAACGCGAAACGTTGAAAATCGTAGCCTCGTGACGTATAATGGATTATTAACGGATCCAATACTCGGTTATATACGCGTATTCGATAAATCGAGCCGCAATCACGCTACGGGATTTCGTTGTCGGTCCGATACTACCGAACGAAGCGCGTTAATTTTTTAATCCCTTGGCACCGGCCGAGACGATTTTAAATATGAATCCTTCATCCGAAAATGGGAAACTGCCTAGCATAGTAGAAATATCGTCATGCCGAAAATATCGACGTCGTACGTCACGCTTTCGTTCGACGTAGCTACTAAAAACCGCGTCGTCGCTAACGCGTCGTTAATCGTAGCTCGCATTTAAATTCGATTCTCATAAATCGATTGTACCTACCAACAATACAACATCGATATCAATAATCTGATTACAATCTCTTTTTTTTTTGCACTATTTTCCAGGTAAGGACGATATTGCTAAGCCACATTGGACATGGTTGCAAGGTGAGTCGTGCTTCATTGAAACTTAAATCGATCGATTATTTTCCGATTAAATTCGGTTGATCGGCAAGCGTTGACGTTACTACGTATAGATAGATATATATATATGTCTAACTACGAAACTTCGACTTAGTTACGCTCATAGGGCACAGATGCCCGAACGCTACTAAAATTTCACAGAATACACGAGATCCTCGGTGATTCATGAGAAATCTTGGAGGGTTAGAAGTCGGAGTAGAAAGAAGGGAACACGTTTTTTTTCTTTCTTTTTATTTGGATGGAAGGAGAGGAATCTTTCAACTCCGTCCCTTTCCATCTCTATCGACGAATAGTACGAAGGAGAGAAACAAGAGAAAGAGAAAGAAAAAGAAGGACGGGCGATGGAGAACAGCTGTGAGAGTGCTCGCACGACAGAGGATTCTTTAAAAGATTCGACGTCAGAGAAAAGGTGTTTGAGAGAAAGAAATCGCGAGAGAGAGAGAGAGAGAGAGAGAGAGAGAGAGAGAGAAAGAGACAGAAAAAGAGAAAAGAAGAGAAAGAGAGAGAGAGAGAGAGAGAGAGAGAGAGACAGAAAGAGAGAGAATTGGGGAAGAGGAGAGTGGAGAACGATGCCTTCGAGGGTAATCAATAAATATTGGCTCTCGGGGGTGAAATTGGGGTAGCCGACGCGGGGAAGACGGGGGGGATGTGGGGTGGGAGGACGGCGGGGGTGGAAGGACAGTCGTGCTGCTGCGGTTGCCGCCCCTTTCCTATGGCACACGACGTATGGCAGATATAACCACTTGGTATAGGCAATGGAGAATCGCTCACGCTCGGTAATTCCCTCAGAGTTTCTGATCGATACTCACTTTAGGCCCGTTCTGCTATCGCACAGAGGCCCGAAGGAACTGCCACGAACCGATTTACGAGGAAAATGTTTGGGTAAACCGAAAGAAAACCTTCGTCGTGAAATTTTTCCTAGACGAAATCTTTCCAAGACCTCTTTCCTCCTCGTAAATCCTAAATCCATGGACACGGATTAGGTTCTGATCTTTAGGACGAATCTTCTTATTCCTACGACTATCTCGAACGCGATTCGACTATTTGGCACCGATAAACGAGGGAAGAAGGTGAATTTGAAATTAAGAGGAGAAGAAAGAATAGATCGAGGGTGAGGAAACCCGCTGACGGTGAATTATTCGGGTCGACGAGCCGCATAATGGGAATGTCTTGATTACCGGAGTCGATCATCCACGCCTTCTCTCGTATCCTTCGATCACGTCTTTTATTGATGTCTTTCTTTCTTCTTTTTTTTTTCTATTAGATTGCTTCGGTAAAAATGTCGTAATGTTTTATTCGATACGTAGAAACAGAATTTTTCTTTCCTTTTTTTTTTTTTTTTTTTCTAAACGAATACTATGTAATTCCGAACGAAATGATTCGTATCAATTTGAAGCTTTTAACTTTGAACATGCGCTCGCATTGATTAGCGAAAATGTAATTTTGAGAGCTTAACGTAGAGTATAACAATTGGATACGGGTTCACGGTTCTTCCTTTCCATCCAACCCTTTTCTAAACAGAAATACTCGAATGTTCCACGAGAGGGGATTTCCATGGATTTGGCTAGAATTCGGATGAGGAAGCTGAATGCTTTCCGAGGCGTGAAATGGGTGCGTTAACCGCTTGCACGAGCACACCCTGCATGAGGATACGGGTGAAGAGGAGGATGCGCTTCAACCCTCTGCTAATCCTTCGATTACTCTATTGTTTTCCAAATTTTCTGTGTCAAATATCGCGTCGACTATTCCAATCGTCATAAAATTTTTTTATACGTCTTGACAATCCTCATAAATTATAATATACTTACATGGGACTTTGATATTCCATAATTTATTACATAAATGAGTTGTTTAAAAATTTGCATTACGTCGTACGCCTGACTCGATTACTTATAAAAGTTAAAAAACAAAAAGAAAAAAGAAGGAGAGGAATAAATTCCGACAGTCCATTAAGAACTAGACCTTGGCGAAAAAAAAAGTCGATCATAAAAGTAGAAACTTTCTGACGAGAAAAAGAAAAAAGAAGAAGAAAAGAAAGAAAAAAGAGAGAGAGAGAGAGAGAGAGAGAGAGAGAGAGAGAGAAGAAAAAGGAATTCTTCGACAGTCGTTTCGAAAGTAGAAGAACGGTTTTCCAATGGGAAGTTCGAAACACCATATTGTATTCTCCCGTAAGACATCCTCCAGAAGTGTCCGCTCGTATCCTTTGGAGCGTCGATAATGGAAAAAAGGTTGGAGATCGGAGACGAGCCCTTTTTCGTAGCTGGAAATGTCGGTCTTCCGCACCCCTTCCACAGCAGCCCTTCGTTCGGCGACCCTTTTATTTTTGTTTTCTGGGATACGTTTGGAACACGTGGATGGCAATATCGTCGCTAGGATCTCACGAGGAGGTATAAGAGAAGAGTTATGTGCTCCGCTATGCGCGAGGGAATCGTAGATCAGCGGTTGGACGTCTGCGGGGACGTAGAAACGAACGAACGCGAACGAACGAAGAACCACCATCGTCGTCCCGCCTCCCCTCTGCCTTTCGTTCTTCCCTCGATCCCACCCTACCTCGAAGGCAGCCAGCCACCCGCCCCTGTCCAACCCTCTCTCTCTCTCTCTTTCTCTCTCTCTTTCCTTCTCTCTTTCTTTCTCTTTCTCTTCCTCTCTTTCTCTCCCTCTCTCTCTCTCTTTCATTCTCTCACCCTCTCCCCCAACTCGTATCGCCGCTATCTTGGAAAGCCAGCCACGTCGTTCGTGCACGCACACCGTGTTCTCCGACCTTAGGATATATTCTCCACGTGTATGTATCTATGTATATGCTTGTATACGTCTATATCTGTGTGTTTGTGTACGAGAGTGCGACCGAGCTAGATAGCATATACATCATCCGCGTATACCTACGTAAAATGCCAAAGCAGGCGCATAAGGCGACGAACGGTCGAGTATCTTTCTACGTATGTGTATAAATGTGTCTCTATGTGTGTGTACACAATACTGGGTGTGGCAGCCAAGGCGAACTATTATTTCACTCGGTGGAAGCGTTCGGTAGGAAAGTTGGAGGTGTACGCCTTATACTTCTCTTCGCGATCCTTTCCTTCTCTATATAGGTATATTACGTTTCCTACAAGCTTCGAGAAATTTACGTTTTACGTTGAAAATTATTCAAAGTTATCATTTTAGTTATTTATTTTTTTATCGATTAGATAACGATCGAAGACTCGTTAAAACTCTTGAAGTTTTCCCCTCTGATTGTCGAAATAGAAGATTCAATTGTTACCCTGTTCCTTTCGTGAGTTATCTTTCGAAATGGTAAATAATGAAGAAAAGAAGGCCGATTTCCATCTCTCGACAGCAGCACCAGCAGGAACAGCATCGCTTCCACCTCTTCCTTCTCCTCTTTTTCCTTCTCATTCTCTTTCTCATCCTCCTTCACCTCCTCCTCTCCTCCTTCTTTCTTTTTTCGTCGTTGGAACGCGAAGTGAGTCGCCTCGCTATCTTCGGTCCTCACGTAAATTACAGCAGCTCCGCCAGAGAGAAATGGTCGCCTCTTCTTTTTCCCTACGCCGCCTCTTTCTGCTTTATTTACATATAGATACGAAACCCATTGAGCTGGCAAGAAAGTACTTCCCTTTTTTATGGCTGTATTCATTCAGCATCTATAAAATTTGCCGGTCTCTCGCATTATCGTTTTCGAGTTCGCGCGTCGAACGTGCGAATTCTACGGCGCCTGCGAATATTTCTTGACTACGTCTCTCGTCCGTGACCTCCACCGTTTCCCCTAAATTTCTTAGTGGGACGAACATTACAAGATCCTACGTGGACCGAACGTGAAAATAATACTATGTACGTACGATTAATATACGTGCGATTTTCTTCGACGATAGATTTTGTTAGATATTTAGATATTATCGAAGGGTAACATGTTCGTCGGGAAAATGTGCGAGATGAAAATTTGTCGAAACGGTGCTTCGCAACGAGGAGAAAATTGGAGGCATTTTCGCGGTAGGTGTAATGGATCGAAGAATTCGGGCACAGCTCGAAACGTATTATGAACACACGCATAAACATCCCTTGGCGTTATCAGTTGTCGGACGCCGGGGCGCCGGATATTGTCGCATCCTCCGTTCTGCTCTCTCTCTCTCTCTCTCTCTCTCTCTCTCTCTCTCTCTCTTTCTATCCGTTTTCAGCGAATAGGGGTTTGGGGAAATGCTCGTAGATAGAACAAAACGTAGAGAAGGGTAGATACAGGTGGGAAGGGAAAGAAGTTAAACAAAAAAGTTAACAACCTATGCCGGGCTTGAAACAATCGTAAATTCTTACGAAACGGAATTATACTCTATGAGAATTAAAGGGCAACTTTGTAAAATGTACCCGCTCGTACGTCGTCCTTTTACGGAAAGACCGAATAATCGTAAAGCAGCGCTGCGTTAACTTCGAAAGAACGTAAGAGAAACTACTCGTTTGTTCGAGTTTCTTCATTTTCCTCTTTCTTTTTTTTTCCTTGTGTTTTTTTTTTTTCTTTCTTTTTTCTCGTCCCGATTAACGATCTCGAAATATTTTCGAATCTCCGATAAGTCGTATTCTCGATCAGTCAGCATGACGCAATAACACTTTCGCGAATGATGACATAATACTTAAAACAAGAAAAAAGAACGTACTCTTTGATCAACACCACACACATATATACGTATCTAGTTATAACGATATTTCATAATAATCAATTTGCTCACAATTATCGCGAAATGTTGCTTAGAACGTGTTTACCGTAATACTATACCGCAAAATCTACAATTTGATATTAGAAGCTGATTTCTAATAAATCTAATTGCAGAGCATTTTAAAATAAATATATTCACTGAATCATAAAATATTCTCCTCTAGGATTTTTCGCTTTTCTTTATTCTTTTGTCAAGACTTTCTTAGTGCTCACGTTTCTACCATAAAGAAGTTCGACTTTTACTTTTTTATGGCACCCAAATTTTTCCTTATCCTGTTCAACAAGCGTAAAATGAACGGCGACTAGGCTTTAGCCGAAGGGTCACTTAAAAAAAGAACAAAAAAATATATATCCGAAGGAACTACCTTTTCTAGGTGAAAGTCACTTTCCATGAAACATTAGATCCGAGCGTTGCTATTTTTGAAGTTCGCAAAAAACATTTTCGAGAAAGTTTTAGGAGGTGCTCGCGGTTATCTGCGCGCGTTTTCTTACTTTCCAAAAACTTTCCCTTTTCCTTTGATCGGTCGCTTTCTAAAAAAAGAAAAAGAAAAAAAAGGAAAGAAAAGATCCTTACTTTGTCCTCTGAATAAGGACAAGTCGTATCGAGAAAGTAAAAATTACCTGAGCTAAAAGAAAAAAAAAAAAAAAAATTCAAACCAAAGAAATAATAAATGAAGCAAGAGAAAAATCAACGTTAAAATCATAAAAAATGCGAAGGGAAGAATCCTTCGAACTTGTGATCCGTTTTATACGATATCGTGTAATGCAAGCCCTGTCGCATTTTACGATGATTATTAAAAGAAAAAAAAAAAAAAATGGTGTATAGTGCAGGTATAGAATAGAACAAATAAGTATGGAAACGCAAAACCTGTCTGCGAGCTATTGTACACAAGTCGTTTGGATATAGTTACGGTTGGACCATTTTATTGTCCGTAACAACCACATCTTATAAACAAGGTTAAAAGCCTCGGGCTATCTGAGGTAGTTTTGCCTTCCGGATTATCCCTCGCGATGCACAGTGTCACGTGAAAAAAATGTAACAACGTACTAGGACAAACGTTGATAATTCCCGATAATCGTCCGCCATGAGACATTTAATAATAATGCGTATTTATCTCTCAATAATTTATTCTTGATTTTTATAATTTTTAATATGAAGGATTTGCAAAAAAAAAAAGAAAGAAATTACGTAACAAATATCTAAATCGCGAACGATTGATTTTGACATAATGTAATAATGAAATTGAATCAAAAATGACGAACTTTATATCCTTTTTCAAGAATTTTATAATCAGCAATTAAAAGTTTTGAATAGCGAGAATTAAAATGGCGAAACGTCGTTCTCATTGGGCGTTGGTCCAAGCGGAACTCGAATGTTATTACGCTCTCGACGAATCGTACTCTTGCGTACCCTTGAAGGGTGCCGAAGGGAAACTCGGAAAGAGTTAGAACGACGTGGGGAGAATAGCGACGAGCAAATAATCGAGTTTAATTGCGAAACCGTCGGCATGATTTAATTACGCGGCGCTGCGCGCTCACAATTAGATGTAGGTATATACCGAAGACGCGCATACCTATATACCTCGCCCTTCTCCCTCTCTCCTCTCTCTCTCTCTCTCTCTCTCCCTCTCTCTCTCATTCGTTGTATCTTTCTCTTTATCCCTCTCCCCTATAGCACGAGAGCTTGTAAAAATAAATAGAATAGCTCGGCTCGTACGACTCGTGCTCTTTCTCTCTTCTTTCGTATCGTTTATTTAACATCTTTTCTCGTTGAAGTTGTTTTCTTTTCTCTACTGGCAATCGATTGTCTAAACTAACTCGGCTTAATGTTGTTTATTAATTTTTATCAAAACGTGGTTATCGTGGATATTTAAACGTCACAATAAGATAGTGAAAATAATGTATAGTCTATTGGTTATCGATTGATTAATATTAGAATCTTTCTGTTATATAACTTGAGATTAAAATAAATTTAATTTAAATAAAATATTTCGCAGTGTTGGTATTCTGAAAAAAAATTTTTATACGGTGCTGCTATATATATATGTGTGTGTGTGTGTGTGTGTGTATCGTGGTACGGAAAGGAGACCGGTACGGTCAGTCCTCAGGATATTGGTCGGGATATTCGAAATGGCCGTAGCGGTGGGACTAGCATTGACAGAGCATAAAACTGGTCGAGCCAGCGCGTCCCTTTATCAAGGCACGTTCGGTCTGGGGAGGAGTTTTGGCGTGCTCGCGTGCTACCAAGTAACGATATCAGGACGAATCTCCTGTCGCAGGTTGGTCTCGCGCGAAACGCTGCCTCGCGTGTTGCCATGCTACTGCAGTCGGACAAAAAGCAAACAGATAAGCGTTCCTCTGCCTTCGAGACTTGGGAAAGGGTGAGGAGAAAGAGACTCGGTAAAAGGGAAGAGGGAGGACTCGTGAGGGCTGCCGAGTGTACCGATATACTTTTACTTGGCTTTCGAACGTCCTGCTAAACGAGTCCACTCGAAGAAACTCGCCCTTCTTGGAGTTCCCTTCTTTCGTGATTTCCTGCGATATTCCAGATTCTACAATGTCTCTTTACGTCTACCAACTATTCACCTACGTCCTTCTTATTCAGATTCTCCAACACCTGTATACACAAGCCAGCAAAAACTTATCCAAGGAATGCAAAAATACCGAAAGGACTTCTTGCTGATGGCTTATCGGACGTCGCGGCTTTTTCTTTCGAGGGAAATCGTCCGTTCGTTAACGAGAACCCTATCGCTCCCTTTACCCTTCAACTTCTCCTTTTCTTCTCCCTGACTTCTACCAATAATTTCATTCTTACTGCCTGGCCCTTGTACATCGTCGAACGTTGAACTTTGAAATCCCGTTGAAAAGAATCTCGCTCCTCGTCGTATTTTTTCTTGTTTTTTTTTCTTTTTCTTTTTTTATCATTCTTTTTCTTCGTTCTTTAAGACTTACAAGTTAAACGGGAGATCGTTATCGTGTCGACGCGAAGAAATCGAGTTCTCAAGTGAGTGATAAAGATTTCAAGATGTCTACTTCTACGTCAGCTGATTCCCTTCAACGATTAGATACTTACTTTCCCTTTCGAAAAATCTAAGCAATTTGATGTTTCAACGGATGACAACGAAACCAGAAACTTCCTCTTTGCTGGCCTTGTAATTCGAAGACAAGGACAATGCGACGAGAGAAAAGGGAGGGCAAACTTGGATCGGTAAAAGTTAGTAGAGAAGGAAGCGGCTTCCAAGAGACACGACACTCTCGGCCAATGTATTTTGGTTCGAGAGACGCTGACCTCCCGCTTCCCTGTTATTCTCTTTTTCTCTCTTCCATCTTTTCTCCTCCTACCATTCCCCGACTACCAACGACGACGTTCTCCTTGCCGCAACGTCTATCGCCTAGCGACGGATCCATTAGAGTCTTTGCGATAATCCGTCGCACTCCTTGCTACGTTCTCTCAGAATAATCTTTCAACTACTACACGAAATACCAATGTAATTGCTTTTCTTCCTGATTTCGATTTTCTCGGTTGAAATCTATATTCTCCTTTGTTATCAATTAAGTAGAAATTACTTTAATACTTGTCTACATTTTAATTTCATCGTTTCGATTAATATGGTTAATCGATCGTTCACGAAATCGATTGAGAAAAACGTTTAAACGAATCTTTAAAGACTCGTTATTATTCCATTCGTTGATTATCATGAATTGTAAATATCGTAATAACAAATGGTTGCCCGTATCTCTCACGAAGAAACAAGCCTGGCCGTCGGATAAAGTCATTGCTAGTAGGTGGAACGGACCGTTAAGTAATCTAATCTCGGCACGCGCATAACTTGAACGTGTTGGTAAGTTTCGCTATTATGATACGTCGCTAACGTATTCGATCGTAACCGAGACATTAATGAAGTTCGTTAAGCTTTAAAAGGCGACCAAGTGCGGGAGGCTCGACATAAAAGAGAGAACACTCGTTTTCACGTAATAGCTTTTACTGACATTTCATTGCCATTTCATAACCGAGTTAAGATAATGCTACGAACTCCGCCATTCTTTTCCTTCCAGCCTAGAAATCTAATCTCACGACTTTCTTACCAACATTGCATGTACTTAAATATTATACTTTATTGAGATTTAAGTAATCTTTTTCTTTTTATCTTTAATTCCTCGATTTGTTTCTTTAAATAGCGTCCTTGTAAATTATCGTAAATTGAAACGTTTCGCATTATCCGATTAGAATCGTGTAAAATGACGAAGAAACAATATTATAAATATACTGATATAATTGTATTATTTATCGATCAACAATGCTTTGATATTTTAGTTCTACATTTCTGTTTGTTGATACGAAGACCCCCGTGTGTTTTCGAAATATGCTAAACAATGCGTGCAACGAAGGAAAAAGGAACGCGGGCACAATGAGAACGTTTTATCTTTCTATCGTGTATCTAGATCGTCACTGTCTGTTTGAGACGTCGGTAGCGTGACGACAGCCAGTGCACGCACTCGCTTAATTATATCCATTTGTGTGTATTCCAATGGCGATCACCGACCAAACGTTGTAAATACGACGATCGCAAATGTTATAAATATTTCAAAAACAAAAGGAAGAAACTTAATTTGTTGAAAGGAATAACTCTTTTTAACACAAATTTCCATTAATATACAACTTCACGAGCAATGAATTTACGTAATACTATAACATTAAGTAGATTATCATTGATGAACGTCTCGGCCAAATAATAATCTATTAAAGCAATAGAACTTACTTTCTTACTGCCCGTAGGATTCAAACGTTAAACATAAAACGTAAATGTTACGAAAGAAGCGTTACGCGTTAACGATGACGTCGATACACGCATCTCGCCATAAAATTCGACGAAGTAGAATATAAACGAGTTGGGTACTCTTCGATAGGATTTTTCGCCTTTCCCTCGTTATTTTCGCACCCTCCTTTGGGCCACCGAATTCCAGTAAATCGCTGCTAACGGCAATAAACCTGCGAAGCTGCGAACGTCCAGCATTTATTATTGCTCTCGCGCGTGAAGTTTGATATCCCTGTGCCGCCGAACGTACTACCAACCGTACGTGGTGAACATGCACGCACGCATGCACGTACGCGCACGCGTATCGAGGTGAGAGAAAGAGAGAGAGAGAGAGAGAGAGAGAGAGAGAGAGAGAGAGAGAGAAATAGGGAGAGAGATAGAGAGAAAGAGAGAATGTTGAGGGTGAGGTGGGGTGAGTTTGGAGAGAAGCGAGGGCGCAGCAGTCACCGGTGGTGGTTCGGCAGAGAGCACATGAGGGGGATGGGTAGACTGTGTGAGGGAGAGAGAGAAAGAGAGAGAGAGAAAGACAGTAAGAGGGATAGAGACGGACGAGGGGTTGAGAAGGGTGGGGCGTGCGCGCCTGCACCTCATAAACTTAAACGCTAATTAACCGGCGCTACGGCTACTGTTGCGTCCTACGTGCGTATGCTTCTCGTTCCCGCACACGAACGCACTTTGTCGTTTCTCTCTCTCTCTCTCTCTCTCTCTCTCTCTCTCTCTCTCGCTCTCTCTCTTTCTATCTGCTATCTCTCGCTCTTACTTCCAATGTTACAGCATACTAGAGTATATCCGCGCGAGGTGGCTGGTATTCTCTAGCGAGAGACGCGATGTTTATTGCTCGACTTCCCGTAAATTAGCTACGCCGCGAAACTATCCGCTTGTTTCCATTCGCTAGCGGTACCAAGCGTTAACTATACTTTTGGAAGACGGCATCTCGAATTTCCCCTCGGTAGATAGGTAGATAGGTAGAGATAGGTATGTGAAATCCATCGGGACCGAACACAATTCCTTTTGTTTCATAAATAATTGTATGAAAATTAGTTTTCGAACCTATCCCAACATGGAATAAAAGAAAAACACAAGTGAGATCCAATGACATTACGTGATTTTGTTATTTAAGAATTATGTATGAGACGTTAGTCAACGTGATAACTTTCTTGTGATCTTATAATATACTAGGACGGAAGATATTAGATATATGTGTTGAGAGTTTTAGATCATTTTGAATTAGTGGAACTCTTGACTGCTTGAATTTATGAAAAGATTTATAATACCGTATCAATGAACAGTTCTTTTTAATCCTTTCCTATTCAGTCTGACTGAACTTCTTATTTCAAGCACTTTATAGCAAACTCCAGAGCATAGGTATCTGGTTTTTCAAAAATGACGACATATGTGAAGTTGATATATCGATGAGCAAATTCCAATATCGTTGAGAAAGTAACAACATACTAATACGTTGAATGGTATTAACGCAAACTAAACAGATTCGTCACAACCTTTTCACTTTCTGCGATCGATATAACATAAATGGATAGCTATCTCGAAAATTTATGACCGAGCCATTGTTACGAATCCCACATACCTAACGTGCAAACCATCTCCAGTCATTATCGATAATCATACCCTTCCGAAACTCTAATTGCTTCCTTTAAATCGATCATATTTTCTACGATAGAGACGAGTCGAGAAGGAATTAGATAAAGTAACTACATAACATGAGAATATCGTATAAATACATATACACCCTCACATACACTTACGCACGCAATCTCTACGTTTATCGGCTTTTATACGGGTTCACTTTTAGTATGAATGATCTTTAACACATGGCGAAGAGTTTAAGCGGTCTAATTTCTTTCCTCTTTCTTCTCTCCTCTTCCTCTTTTTTCTCTTTCTTCCTTTTTCTTCTTCTTCTTTTTTTTTTTACTTCGCATCGACGTACTCGAACGGTCGACGACGTAGAACGTGACTCTCGTAGCGAGGCGTCGGACCGCGCGTATTGTGATTTACGATTCCGGTCTCGTCAACGTGGCTCACGTATACCTATATATAAATGTATATATATATATGTATATATATATATATATATATATGTATATATATATATATATATATGTATATATGCAAAGCGTTTCAAAATGTCTCGCGAGTTGACGCACGAAAAGTCTCACGAAAAATGTCGAGGGCTGCCAGCGAGTAGTGGGACAAGGGAAAGGGGAGGAAGGAAAGGGTTGTGGAAGCAAGTCGCGACTTGGATTTATTTATGGCAAGAAGAAGAGAGTCAAGAGTCCGTCGACGTAGTCGTCTAGCTACTACGGTTAAATCCTTAATGCGAACGACTGGGTTTAGGTATTTATCACGTCGCGTTTCACTCCGGTCATTTCTTCGATCCTGGAAAAAAATCTCACGCAACATATTTCACATGTACTTTTTGAGTACGACTTTCTCAGTGTACGTAGGTAGATACCTAGATACTCTTTTTAGTCACGGTGCCACGCACCATATATAGCCAATAGAATGAATTATTGCACGATAGATTCGAGAACAGGGTAGGTAAATACGCGGGGAAATATGCGACTACGGCAAGAAGAAGAAAAAGAAGAAGAAGAAGAAGAAGAAGATGAAAAAAGGAAGAAGGAGAAAAGTCAATATGGCTGCTCGTAAATCCCATCGGACAGTAATCTTCTTATCTATCTAATCGAAATAACGTTTTACTTTTATCCGTCGGCATCGTTTCGTAATCAACATGCTGAGAGAAAGATTTATATTTTTTTAGTTTCTTAAATTATTTTTTCCCTATGATAGATATATTTTTCAAAACGAACATCTATTAAAAAATCGTCGAGTAAATTCGAATGTTATCAATGTAACTAAAATAAGAGAAATTAAAATAGTCCTTTAAGTCGTTCATTTAAATAATATATTTTTCTTGGCTCGCGATTTGAGTAAGTGAGTACATATCCTATGCACAGAGTGCGCGCGCAGTTCATGCATGTGCTCTCGAACGCACGCGTGTACGTAGAGAGCGAGCGAGTAGTTGGAATGGGAGGAGATGGAGAAGATACACAGGTGCATATAGGTACCCATACATACATACATACATACATATATATATATATATATATATGTAAATATATATGTAAATAGTTGGAAGAGAAATGAGACGCTATATCTCTAAAACAAATACACGTGCAACGTGTCACTATGCGTATACACTCGACGATTTCTCTAGCCATGCAACGTGCAACACGAACACGAGCTAAGAAAGACTCCTCTTGTCTCGCATCGTCGATCCCAATAAAGAGATGCAATCATGGCTGCCACGCACGTACGCGGGCGCGAGAGCATCCTTCCTTCCATAGGCCTATGCGTTTCTCTCGATCCGACGGTATTCTCAAAAATTAATCGTATTACGATTTAACCGCTGATCACTAGCACGTGCTACGTAACTTCTCTGATATCTTTCGACTCGTATTTTTCACGGATTTGCTCGATGAACACACGAAAATGCTCGACGCGTGTCAAGCGCGCGAGAAGAGCTCCGGACAACATGGCGACCATCGGCGCGCGTTCCTGAAACTCTTCTCTCCGTTGGCGCCAAGCAAAGCCATAGGATAGAGAGAGATAGAACGATACGTAGTAAACACGAGACAGTGAGAATAAGAGAGAGACAGAGAGAGAGAGAGAGAGAGAGAGGGAAGCAGCGCCGTTGGTCGATGAGTCGGGTTGCTCGCAACCAACCGCAACGTGGCGCGACAAGCAGCATACTCCCAAAGTGGGAGAAAGAAATCCAACATGGCCGTTCGTCTACGTCGCGTCGAGATCCTCACGAATCGTAGCCGTACGAGGCACGTTTAATCACAAAAATTTGTTTATTATCATTTATCGCGATTCAAGACGATCTCATTGATCCTTCGCGATGTCAACAGCGATTCAAATCTGGTACGTAAAGGCTACTGAAGGCTAGTCACTTATCCGCAAAACCGCGAGTGTTCGTCGATGTCTGCTCTTTTTGATGTGCGCGTGTGCGTGCGTGTGTGCCTGTATATATACATATATGCATATACACATATATATGTATGTATGTATGTATATATATATTTCTCTCTCTCTTTCTCACGTTCACCCTCTCCCTCTATATTTTCATGTATACGTAACGTATGTGTGTATGTCCCTAGTGAATAAAACGAACGTGGCTTCTTTCTTCGATGTCCTTACAGGATTTGATCTATTTTTAATGATAATTGTTCAACTACAAAATGCGTTTTTCTTTTTTCCTTATAATTCTTTGCAAATAATACTCGTTTTTCGAAATTATTCAAGTTTCAAGATATTTCGAAATTCGTGATATTTTTTTGACAAAATTAAAAATATTTTCAGCTCGCCGATAATTTATTTTCCTTCCGATAAGAAAGTCTAGTATCTCGTTTGTATTAGTTGCGAAGTATTTCGCGTGGTTGACTGGATCAACAAGTGTCTTACGTGTATCGTGTGTACCTACGTGCTTATCCGAACGCATTTCTCGTGAATTCGCAAGCGCAGCCTCCGTTAAAAGTTTAATTTCGCGTTGAAATTCTAAAGAAGAAACGGACCATGAAAATTGCGAAAAACGCGACGTTTTTGTATCTCGTATAGGATATTCGCACTGAATTGTTAGCATGAAGTTTCTTTCCCTCCCTCCCTCCCTCCCTCCCTCCCTCTCTCTCTTTATCTTTTCTTTTTTCTCACGATTTGTATAACGTGCGTTAGCATTTTAATTGGCTAGTTATCGCCGCGCATTCTTAAATTTGCCGATGTAAATGTCGGGATATTTTTCTCAATTCTTTTTTTTACTTTTCTTTTCTCCCCACATTGCCTTTTTATGTCCATTTTCTTGAGAAAATTCAATGGGAATCGCTAACACGACGTGTTGCACGCGCAATTATAACGAAATTAAATGAAAATCATATCGCTAAGTATATCTACCTATATCTATTTATTTCCATTTTCGTTTAACTACTATTATCTGTCCGATAAGAATCGCGTCAAGTGCTTCTTGTTCTGCGCGAAAATCTTGAAGCAATAAAATAGGTATCAACATGAACGACGAAACGACGTCGGAAGGAAGCTATCTCGATGAAGATTAAACGTTTTTACAAATAAAACTGCTCTTACGATTTCCTTACTTCGTCGTTACGGATGCTCGCGTGACTTGAAACGGTATAATGAAGTCGAGAGAATAATTTCGAAGGAGGCACGCGGTCGTCGGTTTAATACCATATCATTCTTATTATTCATGAACAATTATGGCCTCGGTGAAGCGTCGAAGAACACGAGAACGCGTTAAACGAATGCGTGATGCGTAAGCAGACATTGACTTGTATACTCCCCGAGGATCGTTGGACTTAAATTTGCTTAATTAAATGTACTAACTCCTCCTCTTCCTCCCACTAATGCAAGCTCTGTAAAAAGGAGCGAATAATGATTTGCATAAGTGCTTCGATTTCTACATCCCGATTTAGAAACGATCATGTGGCTCGATAACGAAAACGATTTCCGTTTTTCAATCTATCGATGGATAAAGATGATAAAGGATCTCTTTTACCTTTTTGCTCCTTTCCTTTTATTAAGGATAAACCCTCGATTTAATTATTTTATCGATCGCCGATAGGATAAACGTTTTCTGCGTTATAAATATTAAATACGTAATTGATACTTCACCGATAACCATACATTTTCTTTTCTATTTTCATCGTTTAGGTACTAGTCGACTTACTTACTTACTTACCATGCCTCCCTGGAATCTCTCGCAGCCGTCGGACAGCTGACTTTTTCAAACGCATGCGCTATCCTTTGGTCTCTTTCATTTTTTTCCATACTATTTATAGGATTCCTTTTAACGAAAGAAACAAAAATCGATCTCCTCGAATATTCTTCGACGAAGACGATAAACTTTTATGCGATATTAAAAAATTCCCCATTCCTTTTTCTTCTTTTTTCTTTTCATTAATTCCTAAGTCGCATCAAAAGAAATTTTCATTTCTATTATCGACAAGTCTCATAGCAAATTTTAGCTAAAATAATATCTAAGACAATAATATGTCTAAGCAAGTAACAAGAATGTAGGAAATCATGGATTATTTTTAAGCTAGAAAAAAAAAAGAATTCGATAGACGGTGGAAGACATCCGGCGGATTTTCGATTGGAATATTTCAAGACATTCTAGTCTCTCTCTCTCTCTCTCTCTCTCTCTCTCTCTCTCTCTCTCTCTCTTTCTTTTTGCAAACGAGAAGAGAAGTAAAGAAAATTCGTGGAACGCGTAAGAGACTATTTACGATCCGGCGTTCACAGACGATGCATCGAAAGGCACGCCTGCGGTCAGAAACCGACGCTTAATTGAAAGATTGATCTCCGTGGCGGAACTAAGAACTCTCTCTTTCTCTCTTTCTTTCTCTCTATCTCTATCTCTCTATCTCTATCTCTTTCTCTCTCCCTCTTTTTCTCTCTCTCTTTCTCCCTCTCGCTGTAATCGCAAAGCAATGTGCAGTTGTATGTTGAGCCGTCGTGTCTTGCTACATCCCCAGTGCCTTGGCGTTTCTCTATCTACGAGCTATCTCAGTAACTCACGCACATGCGGATACTCGTTAGACGAAGAGAAGAAGAGAGGGATCGCGAGTGGGAGAAAAGGCAAACGGAATAATGGATAGGAGAGAAGCGTGAGGGACATCTCGACGTGAACGAGATAAGACAGCCCTCTTCTTCTCTAGCGAGGGCTTTTCCAACGATCGAATCTTGTGCGTAGTATATGCGTGTGTGTATTTCTGCCTGCGTGTGTGTTTGTGTGTGTAGTTGTGACTCCTCGAAATCAATTTAGAGAACGCCCTGAGATAAATGGATAATATACCTATCTACCTATCGTCTTTTTCTCTTTCTTTCTTTTTTTATTCTTTTTCATTTCTCTCTCTCTCTCTCTCTCTCTCTCTCTCTCTCTCTCTCTCTCTCTATTTTCTTTTCTTTTGTTTCTTCTTTGAATTTATTGTATCGGCCTCTTATGCGAGATCGTTTTGAGTGCTATAAAATGTTTTTCAGCGAGAAGAAAAAATTCAGATAACTTCGGTTGATATCGTGTTACACTAGAATAAATCATGTCTCTGCGTATTTTTATTACGTAGATAAACACACGTGTCATAGTAATTCTCATTGTCTTGCTTCCAGCCGAGAATCTCGTAGACGAGTCGTATGACTAGACAAGACCGCGACGAGAATCGCACGATAATGACCTACCATTTGCTTGGCAGAACGTCTGTTAGCTTCGTGGTTCGTTAAACCTTAGATACATTAGCAACATTAAGCACTCTTAACGATAGTCTCAATCGATGCGATCGCATCTTTGAACCTACCTAGAAATATTTATCCTATCAACGTTGGCGATTAATTCCAAGATTTCTTTACTTATTCCTATGCTTTACAACTTTCTCTCTCTTTCTCTTTCTCTCTTTCTCCCTCTCTCTATCTCTATCAGTATATCACAACTCTTGATCCCTTCTCGTATATACAGCCAATTAAACCGATATTAAAAGGAGATATTAAATAAGTACCTACCTAGTAGGATATACGAACATGAGTAAGCAATTACATACACGTTCCATCCTTTTCTTTCATTTAAAAATCATCACACATACCTATAACCATAAATTATCCAATATAATCCATCAAACGATCGTAGAAAGATCTATGTCCGGATCACGTAGTCTCGACACCTAGCTATTTTGTCTTCTTCTCTCTCTCTCTCTCTCTCTTTCTCTCTTCCCCTCTCTCTCGTTCTTTCTCTATCGTGAAACGTGAATGAGCTTCGTCCCCGTAAGAATATAAATGCGCGCGAACAATGTCTCTCCAGTGAGGGACGAAGGAGGGTCTACGCGCGCGTACATACGTACCTACGTCGGGTAAAACTGGGCCTCTCTCCTTCTCTTTATAAAAGGGCGAAGAGGGTAAAAGACAAGGGAAGGAGATGGAAGAGAGTAAGCGGAGGAAGAGAGTCAACGCCTGGAGGGGCCTTCGGGGCCTGCATTGAGTTGTAAAAGCGTTCGTTCGGTCTCGCCGCCGGGCGGCATGGTCGCTTATGTAAAGGCCGGCTACATGCCGCGTGATGAGTGGATGCTGTTCCAAGCGTTTCTTCTTTTAACTCTTTGCTCTCGCTTTTGCACTCTTACCTGTCGGTTGGATATGTACGCGAGGGAATATCGCGAGCTCTCTCTCTCTCTCTCTCGTTCTCTCTTTCTCTTTTTCTCTTTCTACTACATATGCGTGAGTACCTACGTACTTTTACATACCCCTCTCTCTTCTTCCACCTCCACCTCCACCTCCACCTTCTATCATTCTTCGAACCCTTACGGTTTACAACATCGATGAACCTCCCTCTCTACGACTGTTTATTACTCGGCCACGTTCCACTCCTCGCGTGTCCTACTCTCATAAGAACGCTGACGTCCAATGCGTTATTATATTCTTTCTTTTCTGCTGTTTTTTTTTTGTTTCCTTTCTTTTTTCTCGTTTCTTTTTTTTTTTTTTTATAGATTGGAAAAATGTTATGTTGATGATAGTCCAACATAACATGGTTAAACGAGAAATTTTCAGAGGCTGCGAAGCTTCCGAGATGACTAAACGCGTGATTTCTAGTACGGTGTGATCCAGCATTGTATGAAATTAAAAAAAAAAATGTTCAAGCTATGTTTTTTGTTCTGGCCTTTCTCGATTCAGGCTTTACTTAAAGTAGGTAACTATCTATGCGTCTAAAACGAGTTTCTATTTTCGAACGGCGAGATCGCTGACAGACGAATAGTATTTTGAAATGGGAGATGTGTTTTTTCACGTGGAGGAAAGAAACGAATCGGCTAACATAATGTAGCCATAACGGAGGGATAGAATTTTTTAAGGAGATCTCCGATTCGTTGGGATAAGACTCTCCAGTCCGATGGTCGACGTTGATTTTGCAAAGGAGTCAACTTCTCTTTCTCTCTCTCTCTCTTTCTCTCTCTTTCTTTCTTTCTTTCTTTTCCTTTTTTGTTTTTCTTTTTTATCTCTTTTCACCAACGTGTACGAGCTCGTTCGAGGCGAAGAGACGAGAGGAATCCTCCGGTGAGACGTCGGACATAAATCTAGCGTCCGAGGACGTGAGATTTTTAATGACGAAGTTTCTCTCGGGGGACTATCCTCTCGCGTTGTTTTCGGCTTAACGGCCTGACGCATCTTGCCGAAGGTGAAGAATGCGACGCCAGACGCGAATGTATCCCTATCGTGGTATCCGGTCTTTCAGGAACGAAGCATTTCGTCGTTATCACGATGAGGAACGGCGATGTCGGTTTAAGCAAGATGCCGGGACTCGCTCCGAATGACCCACAACGTTTTACTCCCTCCCTATTCCCACTCTTCCCGACTCTTTTGGTACGAAAAAAAAAAAAAAAACAGAACGCATCTGTCGAACTCGACGATGATACAAATTTTCCTAGAGATCGAAAACAGAGACAGAGACAGAGAAAGAGAGAGAGAGAGAGAGAGAGAGAGAGAGAGAGAGAGAGAGAGAATTTGAGTAATTTCGAGTAACAACGGTAGACGTTGTTTTTATCGGCAATTTATCGGCTATCGAATAAAGAGTAGTTACGAGGACGATACGACGATGGTATCGCCGGTGTCATAGTTGGGCGGGAAATTGGCGTTCTTCCTATATCTCTCCGCACGGAGCAGGTAGGCAAGTTGGATGGTCGGTGTGGTTAGTCGGGAGGAGGGGAAAAGGGTGCCCGGAGGAGGGGGAAGCGATGACGAGAGAGAGCGAACCGGTTATGGGCGAGGCCCTTTGGACTTTCTTCGTATTCTTGTTTCCTGTTCTGGGAGTTTAGTGGCGGGAGGGGAGGAGGAAGGAGAGGAGGAAGCAGTAGAAGTAGAAGAAGAAGACGAAGAAGAAGAAGAAGACGACGAAGAAAAGGAGGAAGGAGGAGGAGGAGGAGGAGGAGGAGGAGGAACAGTGGTGGAAGGAGGGGGGGTAGAAGGAGATGTGGTTGCTGGAGAAGAAGGCTATACCAAGTATGGTGGCAAAGAGGATGATGGGGCATCGGAAGAAGGAGAGCGAGATCGAGAGCGAGAGCAAGAGAGAACGAGAGCAAGAGAGCAAGAGAGAGAGAGAGAGAGAGAAAGAAAGAGAAAGAGAAAGAGAGAAGAGGGCAGCCAAGAGGATGGGATGAGGAATTCTCGTTGGCTTTCGCTTCGATGTCTTTATACGCGCGGCTCTTGTATGGCCGTGGGACATATATCTGTCTCGCGAGAGCGAGGCGCGCCGCCAAAAAATCAGATCGAGTGTAAAAATCGCATAAACTCGTCCTGCAGACTCGAGAGCTATGTCCGCCCGGTTGGCTCTCGTTCGGAGCCGAAGGTCCCCTTCCCCTCGCCTCCTCGTCTCAACAACCCCCTTCTTCGTTCT